>NW_026057682.1:0-17561 GCF_023721935.1 Panthera uncia
AGAGTTATAAGGCAACAAAATTTGGGGAAAATATTTTAAAAAGCAGCTTAATGTCTTTAAAAAATATCATTTCAGTTACATTTCTTGTTCAAAAACTCTCAGGGGCACCTGGATGGCTCAGTCAGTTGAGTGTCTGACTTTTGGTTTTGGCTCAGGTCGTGATCTCATGGTTCATGAGATCAAGACCCCAAATTGGGATCTACGCTGACAGTGTGGAGGCTGCTTGGGCCCCCCCCCTCTCTCTCTCTCTCTCCCTCCCTCTCTCTCTCTCTCTCTCTCTCCCCCTCCCTCCCACCTCAAAATAAATAAAGATTTTTAAAAAACCCACACAAATTCTCAGTAACTACCAATGCTTTTTGAACCCACACAAAGGTACAAGGCACTAAAAGCATTTACAAAACCCTTCCAGGCTTCCCTCTCATGTCTGTGTGAGACAGGAAGAGACTTAATGATTCTAAGGTAAAAGACTCACAATAATGAAGAGAAATTGCTCAATCTAGTAGAGTCCCATGTAATGTCAGAATCAGGTTCCGAAATTAGCACTTGAGGTAAATTCTACATTTATAAAAGTTATCTTTGAACATTCCTTAAGTTACCCACAAATACATTACACTCTGTACAAATGTCAAAAAATACTATCTTTGGGTTAGCCCAATAACCGGTCTTACTCCAGAAATAAGGTATGTTGTATGAAAAAGATCTTTAAACTGTGTAATCCTAGTCAGTGATGGTCACGTCACGGGTCAAGAAAACTGTTACTTGTCTGCCCTTTTCCACAGGATGCAGAGTTTAAGCTGCCTCAGTTAAATGGGATTATGATGTGACTCCACTGTTTGAAAGGCCAGGTCCTGATAAATGCCGCTATTTGACAATGATCGGGGGTGTGAATATGCCATCAGTGATCAGGTGTGAGATGAGAACAGATAACAGTATTTGCTTATCTCTGTGCTAGCCACGCACGCCATCACATTAATCCCCCCAACAACCCCAGGAGATAACGTATTATTATCTCGATTTGAAGAAAACCGAGAGGTAATATTCAGAGAGATGCGTATCTTCTTTGGCATTAAGTGATCAGCCTAGACAAGAGGCAAAATATGTTATCTTTAAAGTACAGTAATCTTAGAACTGTATATATTCTGACCTAAAAAAAAAAAAATCAGAAAATGGGGCAATTACCCTAAATAGCATAATATGAATATTTACATGAAAACCGTTGCAAAAATATTTTCGCTAGAAGAGAAATATATGTATTATTCTCTTGCTTAGAATTCTAATATAAAATAATTCATGAAATTCCTGAGAGCATTCAGAACTGAATAGGTATATTTTCTACTTGATGGATTTCTATTGTTTCCACATGTATACACCAATTAAAACAATTTCAGACTTAATTTGATATAACATAACATTTCAGTTTTGCAGAGCATGTTTTTAACATTAGACTTTGTCCCTCTGTGCATGCTAATCTTCAAAAACACTTTCTAAATCAGTCCTTGCCTGATAAATATGTCCATTTGCTTTAGTTTTTTGACTCATGTTCCATAATAATTCTGATTTTTTTTTTTTCTGAGCCATAAATTGGAGGCACGGGAAGAGTGAACCCACTGGGTTTTCTTTCCTCTTTGTAAGTTTACATGAAGGTGAGGAGACATGTCTCTCATTAAGTAGATAGTAACTCCTTAAAGTTTTTGGAACCAGATGGACGAAATGATAACCTCCCTGTTGATTAGAATGTCTGATTCCTTCTAAGAGACCCTAAAGGAAGCCAATTAGCATCAGCAGATGTGTGTGCCGTGGGGAAGAGGAAGGAAAAGAAGGCAGTAGTAGCTTTTCGGGAGACGTGGCTGGAAAAAAGATAAGACCGCTGGTGAAGGGGGACGCAGGGGCTAGGCTTTGTTTAGAAAGTCAAAGGACACAGCGCAGCACTGGGGTGGTGGAGGGGGGAATGCGGAAGGGCAGTCCCAGATTTGAGGGATTGCTGCTGGGTATGGAAATAATGGGGATACTACACACCCAGGTGTCTGTCAGGACTTTATGCCTAAGAGGTATGAGAAACCAGGAAAGCCCTCTGCTATCATGATGTCTTTCATTCTGAGACCGTACTGTGGAATCAAACATTGTAAGGATGTTAGGTCAAAATATGGCTACAAAATTTTTCAGGGCTCAGCCCAGCTCCCCCAAAATTCTGAGCACGGCCCAGGCCAGCGCGGCTCAATACAAGGATAATGAGAGCCATGGGGGCAATTTAAGATTTTATAGTAACTACAAAAGAAGAAAAAAGAAACAGGAGAGATTAATTTTAGTATTATACTTTAACCCGATGCCTAAAATATATTATCACTTCAACAAATAACTAATATTTTAAAGTATGAATGAGCTACTTTACATTCTTTTCCCGGTACTAAGTGTTTGAAATCCTGGTATGCAAATTAAACTTACAGGCTACAGCACGTATTCCACGGGAGCTAAATTTTTACTGGGAACGTATGATCTGTACTTAGATTTCATAAAATTTACAGTCGAAAGAACAGATTCACATACCTAATTTCCAAACATCCTTAAATGTTTTCCAATAACTGAGGCAAGTAGCA
Organism: Panthera uncia; assembly: GCF_023721935.1. Taxonomy (NCBI): domain Eukaryota; kingdom Metazoa; phylum Chordata; class Mammalia; order Carnivora; family Felidae; genus Panthera; species Panthera uncia. The sequence goes on from NW_026057682.1 coordinate 2,595, forward strand.
AAAAATCATTTCTGTTAATATTCACATCCACATTGACAAGACTGATTCATCGTTCCTTAGAATAACCGCTCTGTCTTTGAAGCAAAAGTAGATCAGTTTCTAACTACATCTACCACATTAAGTAAAGTTGTTAACTCTTGTGTCAGCTCAATATTATCAACATCAAATTCAAAGAATTTCATAGGTTGAAAAGCAATTCTAAAACTTTATCAATATCAAGAGTGTTCCTCAAATTTTTCTCCTACTTCTTGCAGACAATTTACATAATGTTGGCAATTACAACGAAAACTCTCCTGTATACTGATCCAGATTAAAACGGTGTAAAGTAATTATTATTGATTTATACTATGAACAGGTTCAGTTTTGACATAAATTCTTGTACCTGCCTAGCTAGGTTGCAAACACTTCCTTTTCTTAGAACTTCAAATTTTGCCTATTTTTCTGCAGTGTGATATAAGTGAGAAAACATAAGTTCCACTGCTGTTTTTCATCTTTATTTCTTTTTGTTTCAAAATATCTTTATATGGAGGTAACAATACGAGAAATCTTTGTAAAATTCCCCCATGACTCACGTAATGAGCAGTAGCAAAGAACACAAGATTTAATGAATCCATCGTCTTTGCTTTCAATAGTTCCATAAAATAGTTCATGATCTTCGAATATAAGTATATTGATGGTCTTTAAGTTTAAATTTGAGTGACTTCAACAATTGCATTCATGACACTTTTAAGACCCTCAGAACACAGAGTGCAAACATCTCCAATGTGCACCTTACAGTCGAATGAAGCTATAAGGAAAACATCAGTCTCCTGCTTTAAAAATTACAATGTATTTAAATTTTTGACCTAATGTAACTAGAATCTATTAAGACAGAAATTGATTTTTTGAAACCTATTTAAAATTCTTCTTGACAGAAGTAAGAATCCAAACTATGTACAACACAGCTTAATTTTCTAGGCCATGAGTTGCTAATAGTTTGTGTGTGTGTGTGTGTGTGTGTGTGTGTGTGTGTGTGTGAACTTGGAAGGCCTTTTGAAACAAACTGTAACTAAGGTATTGTGAGTAATATCTCATATTGCATGACTCATCTAAACCTAAAGAAAATATTTCCATGTCTCAGATTTTCAACCAATTGATCTTTAATATTTTTAAGAATTTGTGTTTTATTGGCAATTGTTTGACGGTTTCATTGAAGATCTTTTTTATAAAATATATTTTTTAACCTTTTTCTTATAACTATCTAACAAAATTGCCGTAACAGAAATAATGACTTTTACCATCTAAACATGATTTTTTGTGTGCAAGTATCCATTTTATAACTTGTCAAGGTTACAAGCTCAGCTCCTATTAAAAATCATTTAAAATGTGTTTTTTAGACATTTAATTATCAGACTTACTATACATTTGCTAAAAACATCTCCGAACATTGGTTTTTTGGATTTGCCCAACAAAATGTAATTGCCTCGTATTGTTACATCTGCACATATATTCAAGTTTGTTTGTTTGTTTACCGTTCCCATCAAAATGCTAGTTCTTCCTTTCCAACGGACTTTGCATCAGATATATGCCTTTATTTTAAATTTGAAAAGCGCTAAAAATAAATTAAGTGTAGTTTGATTAAAATATTTTAATCTAATTACCAGTTACAATTTACATAGGTATTACTGTAACTCGCACTGCCTAAATAAAAAGCTCACATAAATACATTCCGAAAATCATCGCAACTGAGTCAATCGACACTGATTCAACGGACGGCCCATGTGTTCGTAGCACCAGGAAAGATGTGCTATCAACACCCCCATTAGGATGCAGCCGTATCTTATGCAGTCCCATGGTTAATGTGCAATGAGTCTTACCAAAACTACAAAGCTGTGTTTAACAGAAAAATACTTTATATTGTTTCAGTGTTGAAGTTGAAATGAATTAAAATCAAATCAAATTCTTAGTCTTACCGGTTTCTCAGTCATATTTTCAAGTGCTCGCTAGCTGCTGACGGCTGATGGCTCTCAGTGAGTAGCACGGCCCTGGAAAAGAGAAAGTACACATTGTTTTTATTTGTTTGTATGGTGGAGAAGGGCGTGATTCTCAATTCTCTCCCCACCTACTATTGACTGCCCCCCTCAGTGTGGAGTTGATGGGACAGGCTTCCAGAACAGTTCGTTAGACCACGTCTGCTAATCTTTGACCGCTCACTGCCAAGAGTCCCCATGGTTGGTGTGGCTCTCTCTCTTGGACTTTGCCCCTACACTTTCTGCTCTTCTCCTGCTTCCACAGGGAAAGTGACCCAGAATCCAGCCCCTTAATGCAGACCTGCCATCCTGAGCTCTCAGCTAGCCCAGGAAGAATAATTTAGACTTATAGACAAACTCATTTATTCCATTTTGCAAACCACTTGGCAGTAACAAGAGGGCCCTAAAAGAAGGCAGAAGGTCCACTTGGTGCTTGAGTTCAGATCATCTGTGAATGTCCAGTCTTCCAGCAAGTTCCAAATGGGGGCAGTTAGTAGGAGTTAACCCTAACAAAGGGGCGGGAATTAGTTTATCATCTGTTTGCCTCTTGTGAGTATCTCCTTCTCAGGAACTTCATGGAGTCAGAGTGATTAGACTCAGTAAATCCTAGATTTCCTAGCTAAATATCAGTTGATTGTAGCCCAACACCATGCATATTTCTAATAACTGCCATTTTACTTTAGCCTTGAGTTGTACTGTCATCTTTGTGATAATGACCCTGGAGAAAAAAGATGGAGTCCCTTTATTAACTTATATATACATGATACTTGGCACAGGATTATGTCTTTATTAAGACAATGATTTTTACTAATTGTAGTGACAAATTGGCAAATTGTGAGGTTTATAGAAAGAACTGATGAAGATGTTAATTAATAATATTCCATGGCTTGTCTTAAGCCAGAGTCAGAAAGGTCCCGTGAAGGGTCACATTTGATCTATAATCATCTCATACTGATGACTGAGGTTGTATGTTTTCTCATTCCACAATCACCCCAAGGCCTATTGTTTAACCCTCTTGCTCCCGAAAATAATTAAGACGCCCTGAGCCACCACTGCCACCTAGTGGTAATTAAAAAATGGGTTGATCCAGAAGCGATTCCCTCCTGTAACCTTTTCTTGTATTAATTCTGTCTTTCCATATCTGACTTCAGTGAATGTCCTCCATGCTAATTTTTATTACATACGCTGAATGGAATCTGATGTGGTGGCTGGGAGTCCACTTCTAGAGCTAGACTTTCAAGGTTCACCTCCTCACCCTCCCCAGCTCTGTGGCCTTGGGCAAGTTGCCTGTGTTTTTGTCTCTCAATACCCACATTTGTAAAATGGAGTAATATTAACACCTATCTCTTGAAGTTGTTTTGAAGAATTAATTATACAGTTTATGTAAAGTGCTAAAATTAGGAGCTGGCCTAGAGGAAATGCTCTAAAATGCCAATAAATAGCAGATGCTATATACACATATCCTTTTTCGTCCCTTTGTACTTCCCCTTTTTCTTCTCGCTTTGGCTCTTTTTCCATTTCTCTCAAATCAACCTAAATCACATCTGACATGCTGCTATAATAAATTAGAGATATTGCCGTGTAAGAATGTACTTTGACATGAAGTTGGGTGTAACTAACACAACTTACAAACCTCTTGGCAATACTGTGAAGACCCATTCAGAGTCTCTGGTAAAATCTTCATTGGCTTCCTGTTCTACTCTGTTCAAGCTACCATAACAAACCACCACTAACTGGTTTTGTAGAAACAACAGAAGTTTATTTCTCACGGTCCCAGACCAAGGAGCTGGGACATCCGGTGTCAGGGGAGAGCCCCACGTCCTGGTTCACGCACTGCTCTCCTCCTGCAATACGCTCACTGGTTACAGGGATGAAAGAGCTCTGTGGGGTCTTTATAGGGGCACCAATACCACTCGTGGGGGCCCCACTCTCATGACCTCATCATCCCCACCCCCCCCTCCCAAGGCTCCACTTCTGTGTAAAATCACGGTGGGGGTTAGGATTTCAACACATGAATTTGGTGGGGGGATACAGACATTCAACCCATAACACTTTTTAAACTTCCTCTTTTTAAAAATCATCATCTATCAAGAAAAAATTTTCAAGTATATTTTTAAGTTTATTTATTTTTGAGAGAGAGAGAGGGAGAGAGAGAGGATGGGCAGAGAGATAGAAAGAGAGAGAATCCCAAGCAGGCTCCGCACTGTCTGCATAGAGCCCGATGTGGGGCTCGATCTGATGAATCGCGAGATCATGACCCGAGCTGAAACCAAGAATTGGACGCTAATCAACTGAGACACTCAGGCACCCCCAAAATTTTAAATATTTTATTAGAATTTGTCGGGTGTTTTTTTTTTTTTTTTTTTCTTTATTTAACATTTATTTATTTTGAGAGAGAGAGAGAGAGAGAGAGAGTATGAGCAGGAGAGGGGCAGAGAGAACGGGAGACACAGAATCTGAAGCAGGCTCCAGGCTCTCAGCGGTCAGCACAGAGCCCGACCCGGGGCTCAAACTCATGAGCCGTGAGATCATGACCTGAGCCGAAGTTGGACGCACAACTGACTGAGCCACCCAGGCGCCCCTGTTGCTTTTTCTTTTTAATCAAATCAATGATTTAAAATTATTTGAAGTATGTGAAACATTAAATGAACACTTTCTTGCTCTACAACCTTCAATCCAGAGAGGAAGCAAAAATTCTCCTTGGCTCCATCCACCCCAATTCTACAAGTGGCCCTAGACACAAAGATTATCCCTTTCATGTATTTCCTTTAGGTCTTTCCCAAGCATTTCTTAAATGTTTGTTTATTTTGAGAGAGAAAGACAGCGAGTGGGAGAGGGGCAAAGAGAGAAGGACAGAGAATCCCAAGCAGGCACCGCACTGTCCGTGCAGAGCCGGACATGGGGCTCTAACCCACAAACCACGTGAGATCATGACCTGAGCCCAAATCAAAAGTCAGACAGTTAACCGACTGAGCCACCAAGGTGCCCCCCACCAAGCATTTTTTCATCACCTCCCTCAAATATTTGGAAAATTCCTAACTGACTCTGGACACTTCCACGCTGGTCATCCCCACACGTCGTACACAATTCGCTAACCCTGGGCTAGGGGGCTTACGAATGTCCCCAGGGGATGGACGGCAGGGAGCTGTTGTCTAAGCCAGCAGATGTGCTGCCCAAGGCTCCTCCTACCTTACTCCCTGGTCCTATCAAGAGGCTTCCTCCTCTCCAATGTAAACTCTAGTCTTCTAGCTCTTTTCTTTCTGGACCCGTTTTCCTAGTCCTGTGAGCAGAAACATGGTCTCTTGATATTTGGGAGCAGAAAGCAAAAATCTTCCCATCTTAGACTTAAGTCAACAGTTTCTTTAAATTTCTGCATCCCTGTGGACTGAGAGTGCCCTTAAGGTTCAAGTGAGAGAAAGACAAATAGAGAGAAATGTGTTGACGTGTTTATCTGCCACACCTAGATTTATGCACATAAATATATATATATGGTTTTGTCTTACCAGTTTTTCACACAAATATCACCACTGTGTAGATATTATTTTTTAGACTTTTTAACTTAACAACCTTCTTGACATAAATTTGAAAATATTTATGGAGCATTATTACATAGAATAAGGAGTTCATGAATTAGGAAGTAAGTACTCTAGTGGTTAAAAAAAAATTTTTTTTTTTACTATTTTTTTAGTTCTAATGTGGTAAATTTAGCAATTTCCTTCAACTTTGCTATCTCTAAACATGTGCACTAACTTGCAAACTATTAACTTACAAATGAACCTTATCAAAATAATCTACTAATAAAGAGCTGACCTGTATTTATGGAATTTTTTTAAACCTAGCTATTTTTACTTATTCCCTCAAAAAACTAATTGCCTTTAAAACCTCTCTTGTGGAAAGGCACTTGCTGGGATGAGCATTGGGTGTCGTATGTAAGTGATGAATCACTGAATTCTACTCCTGAAGCCAACACTGCGCTGTATACTAGCTAACTAAAATTTAAATAAAACAAACAAACAAAAACAACAACAACAACTTCTCTTGTGGTATGGTTCCAAAATAACCCAAAAAATTCCCTTAAAATACACAATCATATTTTAAATATTTTGTGAGTGCCTTAAAATATAATTTGATCTTTCTACACAAAAATTTATATAAGGTGTTTTGTCATTGTCCCCCGTGGTAAATTGTATCTAAGGAGTTTTCCCACGCAGAGTTATTTGAAATCAAATGACTGCTTTGTCTAAATGAAAGTGGAATTAAGAGTGAAGCTGTATTACAGTTTATGAACCAATTAGAATATATATTTAATTCCTACTTCCTGCGCTCAGTGGTATGTATGTACAGAGCAAGTAGCTGAAGAAAACTCATTATTATAGACAAATACTAAGAGGCAAATTATGTTAAGTTTTAAACAACCTAGAAAGCTCACTACAATACTGTGTTTATTTTGGCATATTAAAGCCCACTACGTATAAAGCCCACTACAGTACTGTGTTTATCATGGACCCATTTTTCTTTTGCCTGAAATAATTCCCACTTTTTTATTCACAATGTATAGAACAAGTATTGATAGCTTTCCAACACTTCGGAACTTTCCTTTAAAATCAGTATTTGTAAATGACATATAACTGCCTACTGCAAGTGTAAACATTTGTCAAACCAAAAATTTAGAAAATTTGGCTTTAGAAAATTTAATTCGGGGTGCCTGGGTGGCTCAGTAGGTTAGGCGTCCGACTTCGGCTCAGGTCATGATCTTGTGGTTTCTGAGTTCGAGCCCCATGTTGGGCTCTGTACTGACAGCTTGGAGCCTGGAGTCTGCTTCAGATTCTGTGTCTGCCTCTCGCTCTCTGCCCCTCCCCCACTCGTGCTGTCTCTCTCTCTCTCTCTCTCTCTCTCTCTCTCTAAAATAAACAAACATTAAAAAAATTTAATTCAACTGTACTTTTAAATATTTTTTAAAGAAAAGGGAAGTATGAATCAAGTGACTGACCCTTTAAATTGTATGAGGTTTTGGGGTGCGTGGGTGGCTCAGTCAGTTAAGCGTCAGACTTCAGCTCAGGTCATGATCTCGCGGTCCCTGAGTTTGAGCCCCGTGTCGGGCTCTGGGCTGACAGCTCAGAGCCTTGAGCCTGTTTCAGATTCTATGTCTCCCTCTCTCTCTTACCCTCCCCCGTTCATGCTCTGTCTCTCCCTGTCTCAAAAATAAATAAACATTAAAAAAAAAATTTAAAAAAATAAAATAAAATAAAATAAAATAAATTGTACGAGGTTTTTAAGATGGAGGCAGGGAAAGAGATTTTACAGTAGCAATTGCTACGTTTGCCAATAATGATAGTAAATTGGGTTCTTTTTCTTATTAACATATCAGTACTTCACTATTCTTTAGCTTTCTAATAAACTCAATACTGCATTCAAAATATACAGGACAGTCAAAGATTTGGGTCCCTTTCATTTCACAAAAGTCTTTGACCATCAACCTGAAAACTATTTATATAGAACAGATTTGGAGAAAACCTTCTCACGTACAAGGGGCCACATCTACACTACAGGCACATCTTCCAGCATCAGAAGGTTGAGCACAAGTAGGGTGGGAAAGAGGAAAGGATGAAAGAAAACAAGAAATATTGTTTTGTGTCAATTTGTTTTTCTACTAATGTAGCACTGAAAATACCACTGCACTTACAGTGGTCAAGAAAATTATGTTTGGGTTAGTCAGTAAATTGGACATTCATCTGGGATATGAAATCACCCACTTTGTTTATTTTTATTTTTTATTCTTGGCACAGTTAGCACTTGGCCAGCATCTCCCGATGTGGTCACGGGGTAAGTACTTTCGTGATCCCATTTTTGCAGTTACTATCTCTTGTTCCCAGGTAAGTGGTTAAAAAAAATGCATGCTGTGCATTTGTAGATCCTGAGTCTCTCTCAAGGGCTAACTGGTTTACATGCAGCTTTCTGTGGTTAGCCACTTAACGTGGAGGCTGTCTTTTACCTCATGATTCATGATTCATGGCACCCTTCTCACTATATTAGGTCTTAGAGCAATTGTTCTGGTGTGGTTGAGCATGTAATTATCTTCTCATCATTTCTGTTTTTGTCTCCCTCTCTGCACCATTCTGGGATCTTGCCAAGGTGACAGGAAAAATTTTAAATTAATGTAAAAGTTGTATCATCACCATAAGCTGAAGCAGCAGTGCCCAAAATCCAAACACTCACCAATCAACTCTTCTGGAACTCTTGGATATCACGTAATGTTATGATATAAAGAATTTAAGTACACTTCTGTGGTCACTCTTTCCTATTTCCTTCCAGATATCAACATCATTGTAAAATAATGTAAGACTATGTACATCCAAGTATAATATAATTGGTCTTTTAAATTTTGACATTAAATCGGTCGCTATTTAGTGATAATACACACACACACACACACACACACACACACACACACACACACACATACGACTCTCTGCTGAGTATTATGGAAGATATAATACTTAGAAAGATGACAGTCTTCACAGAGGAACATGGCAGTCAAGACCACAGGCAGTTCTTTGACTGCTAGGGAGGGTCCCAGTCTCTGCCTCTCCTTTTCTAAAAAAGAAAAAGTCTGCCTCATATGATTGCTGGGGGGATTAAGTAACATTTGTTTAGCACCTAAACAGTGCCTTCAATATGAAAAGCATATTGTTAAGTACTATTACATTAGTACAAAGCACGTCCATTGGCAAGTACTGAACTTCATGGGCTAGACCCTGGGAGCATAGACATTTGGAAATCGAAGTCTTCTTGAGTGCAGTGATTGTCAAGAAAGCTTTTATGGCCTTTGGGCTGGGCTTTAAATGAAGCAAGAAGGGCTTAGGACAGAGGAAATTAAGAACAAAAGTAGAAGGTGGCTTATCATCAGGAACCAGTAAGACCCACTGGCCAAGGAAGAAAGGATGATGTGATAAGCTGTGCCATGTGGGATTATATAAAGTGAAGGCAGAAAGTGGAACGTGTTGAATTTTTTGTACTTGCCAGTGTAGTTTTTGAATTTTTAATATAAACTGAGAAACTCTTCAGAAAGGCCTTTCCTTTTTAAGGAGAGCCTATTGTGTTTAAAATTGTGTTTTAAGGAGAGCCTATTGTGTTTAAAGGAGTTCATGGCCTGGAGACTCAATCCTGGAATCAGAGATCATTCCTACAGATTTTGATGGTCTTTGCCTGCGACAACACTCAACTTATCTCAACAACCAGCCTGCTAAGATGAGAACTATTTTAAGAGAACATGAGCTTTCTGAGAACACTGGCCTGAAAAGGACAGGAAGAGGGAAGAGCTCCTCTGAGGTGGGAGGGGGAGAACTACAGACAAAGTAGGGTCCCGAATATTCATGGATGCATTTGCACCATCACAGCGGTGGAGCCTAAAACAGAATGTGAGATCTGTAATAACTAACTTTGTAGGGCTTTCTTCATTCTTAATGTTTCACTTGTTTCCAAATTCAGTGCTTTTTGAAAAGAATACACCCTTATCCTGAGGAACCCTTTTGTACTGTTGGTGGGAATCCAAACTTGTGAGCCACTGTGGAGAACAGTATGGAGGTTCCTCAAAAAGTTTAAAAATAGAACTACCCTATGACCCAGCAATTGCACTACTAGGTATTTACCCAAAGGATACAAAAACGCTGATTCGAAGCATGTTTATAGCCGCATTATCAACAATAGCCAATTAGTGGAAAGAGTCCAAATGTCCATCAACTGATGAATGGATAAAGAAGATGTGGTACACACACACACACACACACACACACACACACACACACCCCGGAATACTACTATACTACTTGGCGATGAAAAAGAACGAGATCTTTGAAATCTTGCCATTTGCAACAACGTGGATAGAACTGGAAGGTATTATGCTAAGCAAAATTAGTCAGAGAAAGATAGGTATCATATGATTTCACTCATACATGGAATTTAAGAAACAAAACAGATGAACATAGGGTAAAAGAATGAAAAATAAGATAAAAACAGAGAGGGAGACAAGCATAAAAGACTTAAATATAGAGAACAAACTGAGGGTTGCTGGAGGGGAGGTGGGTGGGGGTGGGGTAAATGGGCATTAGAAGGGGACTTGCTGGGATGAGCACTGGGTGTTATACCTAAGTGATGAATCACTGGGTTCTACTCCTAAAGCCAAGACTATGCTGTATGTTAACTAAGTTGAATTTAAAAAAATAATAATAATATACCCTTATCCTCTTAAAATCTCAGAAATACTGAAATCACCTCTGCACACTTCTTTTTAACTTTGGGTACAAACCAGACCGTATGGAGAGACAACATTCAGTACCTTCTTGCTGTCTGGGCACTGCCCGGCCTAGGTTAGGGCTTAATTCACCGCTAACTCAAGGACAGACCAGCGCATACCTGGAAGTCCTCCACTGAGTCAACAGCATACCTCACTAATGACTGGCTAGACAGGCTGGTGTTTCTTTAAAGTGCCAGCCATGTATACATCATTCTTTTCCTCCCTGAAACAGAGACACCCTTGTACAAATGTGGGCCAAGTCCAAACTCCATGTGATATGTGTCTTCTCTTATTCAAACATCCATTAGTTGGGTACAGTGGCCAAGAAGTCCTGGAAAATTATCTGACCCTCTACACATACTTACGTCAGTTCTCTCCAAAGTAGATCAATGCACAGTAAATGGCAAGTAGCAGCATAATAGAATATGATTCAAAAAATAATAAACTAGCTTACCTGCTCAAAGCTCTCTTTTCAACTGGCCTGAAAAAAGTCTGAGACTTCTGCCCACTTCTTACATGAAAGCATTAACTTCAGAAATATGTAAAAATGTGCTATTTAAAAGTATAACATGTCACCCATAATGACTTTAGCAGGATGAGGGACTGAGGGAAAAAGACAGAGGACAGGTTAATTTTGTTCTGACACATGGAAACGAGGATCTAGAGGATGATGAACTTTCCAGAACCTCCAGGACAGATCTGCCATACACTGAGGTCCCACAGAGAAACAGGAAGCTCCCCAAAAGCATTTGGATGGGACAAGAATCAATAAAAACATATCGACCTTATTGAGATGATCTGTGTTTATTTAAAAAAAATTATATGTGGAATATATTTATAAAATATTATTTTGTCACTCCCAAAGCAGCAGAACTTTTGGATAAAAATTGCTCTTATTTTGTACTGGTCCATGCGATGTATGGACACCAAGTAACATCTTATTCAAGAATGCACTTACGTTGATGCTGTGAATACTGTTGACAATACATCCAATGTACTTTTAGATTTCAAGGGAACAACGCACAGGTCTGGAAAAATTAGTCTTATGATATCTATCTCTAAGAATACTTTTAGCTATTAAAGATATATGTTTATCCAGATAAACTCATATGATCGAAGTAATTCTAAGATTTTATAAAAAGTTATAATGGACTAAATGATCTATAAAGCCTATAAGTTTATTTCACTTCTCTGAGTATTCAATTGTTCCACATAAAATGAGTAGGACAAGGAAACTGGTTTAAAATGGAATGAAATACTGAGGGTTTTTTTTTTTACTATATATCTAAACACAAACAAAATTTGTTTTATTCAGAGGAAAACAGTTTTTTAAGTTTCGTCAATTTGTCCAAGAAGAGTTTACGAAAGAATTTTGTATTTTATTAATGAATGAATCACCAGGAAGTACCTCTTCAGTGCACAACTGCTTGGCCATCTCAAAGGAAGAAAGATATACATGTTTAAGCCATCACAGGACACAGAGACATAAATATAAAAGATCCACCAAAAAGCAGGCTACAATAAACAATACTAAACGCTGCAAAAATAACAATGTTGCCAAAATACATTTCACTGAGGGTTCTATCATACCACAGGCAGACTTTGCCCACTTTAGAGTATAAAACATTTTTCTGGATGCCAAGCCACACTCACAGCTAACCACATCACTTAGTGCTCTCAAACGCTGGGTCAAAGGAAACAGACAAAGAAAATCTTTAGTTCACTCCTCATAAATCCCTACAGGTTTCACTCCGGCATTTTGTTTGAAAAACGAAGGTAGGTGTAAAAGTGCAGCTCCAACCCATCCGAGTGGGTCGGTGACACTTGTCAAAATTTCAAAAGAATTGTTTGCCGTCCTTCCAAAGATGATGCTCCAAAACCAGACAAAACCGGACAGACTTAAAAATCCAAAGAAAGCACATGCAAATTAGAGATTACCAAATGCTGTAAACTTAGCCTAAGAGCTTGCTGAAGGTTACATAACTTGTGCCTTGTTATTTTTGTCTACCAAGTTTTGAAAGACTCTCTGGGACGTCTCTTTTCTCTTATTAAGTTTGAGGGAAATCAGAGGTTTCCTGGGAGGAATGGGGTAAAGTTGATCATTGGCATTGGGTCTTGTACATTAAGCCTGATGGGTAACATTTGATGTGCTGACCGCAGTCTCACTGTGCTAGAGCGTATATCCAAGTCTGGAGCATACGGGGAGTCCTGAAACTCCGTGACAGGTCTGCAAAAGCTGCTAAAATTATCATATTGTTCACTTTTTGTCTGGCACAAGACGGTAAGCTGGCACATCTTCCAGTGCACCTGTAATGGAGATCATACGCCATGTGTGTGACTTGAGAAAAGGGCAAAGCTGGCCACTATCTGGCTTGAGTGTAAGCTAAGCACGTGTCTCCCGAAATCCTCCGCACGCACGTTCCACTATTTTACATCACTTCTATCACGCATTATTTTTAAGAGTGGGAGTTGGGAACTCTGCGTAGATATTGTTGCAGGACTTTTGACCTCAATACCCAGGATTCGTCGTCTTGCTGTTTCGAAGAACAAAGAGGTGGACACAAAATGAGCAGCAAGTGAAAGTTTATTAGAGTATAAGGTCAGAGAGTAAGAGTACTAGGAAAGCTCTCTTTATAGAGAGGGGGCATTAGAAAGTGAATGCCCGTGACCACAGGCAAGGGTCCCTGTCTCACAAGGCTCTGGTCAGCAACCCCTCCCCTTCCCCCTGGTTCATTCTCAGGTCCTACCCTTACTGGCTGGATGGTTGTAGGTGTTGGGTTGTCCATTCCTGATTGGCTCGTTTCCATTGTATGAGGGGTGGTCTACGCCATACCATTCCCTGTGGGTCAACATCTTACAGTCTATTTATTTTTAGTCAGGTCTTTTGTCAAATTCCTCACGGGAAGCTGAGTGTGGCTAGGTGGGGTCTATTACATTCTTAAGAGGAACCTTGCGACCGAGGGACTTTGCTGTGGTCAGACACTGCCAGAACTGCTCCAAAATATGTCTTTCCCCACCCAGGGACCTCAGGTCCTAATCCTTCCCTCTCTGCCTATTTTATCCTGTCTTTTACTATCCTAATATCTGAATAGAAACTACGTAACAGACCTTTCAGACCCTATATCCCCTGCCTTAGAATCATAGAATTATTAGCTTTTAAAGGGCATTACTGACAACTTAGCCCAACCCCTACACCTCATTAGGTGAAAGTGCTGAGGCCTGAAAATATTTCTGACTTCTCCAAATCGGTTATCGGCATATTAAAAATAATATTCATAACCACTGTCCCAGTAAACACTGATTGGCACTTTATTGTTTTTCACTACTGCTGCAAACGCAAATGCTTCACACGTCCCCACTTGACAGATGGACACACCGAGATGCAAAGCAAACGAGTAAGATGCTAATTCGTGGCAGAGGTAAGGCTCACATTCAGGTTTCTGATTCCAAAGCATGCTCCCAACATCCCTATTATAGCGATGATTAGATTATTAAAGTTTCGTGGAGATCTAATTGAATCCTAAGTGTCCACAAAATGCAGAGGAAAGACCGCCCTGCGTACTCACAAAACAACTGATCTCAAAGCAGTCATTGGATGGAAGATTTCACTGTGAGCATCCCCTGTGCAGATTCAACTTTCTGAAGGTTTTCAACTGACAAGGAGACTGGCGGGAATCTGCCGTAACAATGACGCACATCTTGGCAACGGAGGCCTGAGGATGGTACTTGTCCTTGGATAAAGTCAAAGTTCCTTTCTTTTCCTGACTACTGAGCGACCATGTAGAAAGGAGACACAACCTGAGCAGCTGAGAGAAAAAAATGGGACAGAGGGAAGTCTCATGTGCAAAGTTGGGAAATGACAGTTTGTGTATTTATATGACACTATTTACATACTGACACTAAAAACATTAAGAAATAAGTATACTTTCTATTTCATGTGGTCTCAAGTTGGGGTGACCCTACTTTTGAGGTAACACCTTAACTATATTTTTCAGGATGCATCAGCGTGTTTAGAAAAAAAAATATCGTTTTCCTTTTGAGAGTGAAGTTAAGAAAATATACTAAATTCAACCCAAATACTGTTGCTTGATAGATATAATTTTTATTAATCGGTGTTATTGCTGGAAAGACAAGGGTGTTGTTGTTGTTGTTGTTTTCTTCAGAGTGATATTTACTACCCTTTGTCTTGGTTTGATTTTGCAGGAGATTCCGGTCAACTTTAATTTGTGCTATTTTAACTGTTTTACTACAGTTCTCACCCCTTTTGAGAAAGAAGGTATTCCTCCTTCCCAATTTATGGGATTCCTTTACTACTTCTTTCTAGAAGAAAAATAAGGCAGGTTGCAATTACTCCCCTTGGAGTAACAGTTTAGGAAATCAGTGCTGACTCCATCCCTTCCTTTGCTCAGGTTTGCGAGGCCTTAAAAGGTCATTTAAGAGGTGAGATTGTAGGCACTTCCTCGCTGGGAGGAGGCGGGAGGAAGAAAGCCTGTCTCCAGAACGGTAACAGCCTCGGGAGGAGGCTGTCTGCAGGCCCTGCGCCCAGAGGTCAGCCGTGCTCCTTCAAGTCAGACGGTGGCAGTGAGGCCTGGGGAGGAGGCTGTCTGCAGGCCCTGCACCCAGAGGGTAGGCCCGGTCAGCCTCAGCCGTGCTCCTCCAAGTCAG
>NW_026057683.1:0-17560 GCF_023721935.1 Panthera uncia
AGAGTTATAAGGCAACAAAATTTGGGGAAAATATTTTAAAAAGCAGCGTAATGTCTTTAAAAAATATCATTTCAGTTACATTTCTTGTTCAAAAACTCTCAGGGGCACCTGGATGGCTCAGTCAGTTGAGTGTCTGACTTTTGGTTTTGGCTCAGGTCGTGATCTCATGGTTCATGAGATCAAGACCCCAAATTGGGATCTACGCTGACAGTGTGGAGGCTGCTTGGGCCCCCCCCCTCTCTCTCTCTCTCTCCCTCCCTCTCTCTCTCTCTCTCTCTCTCCCCCTCCCTCCCACCTCAAAATAAATAAAGATTTTTAAAAAACCCACACAAATTCTCAGTAACTACCAATGCTTTTTGAACCCACACAAAGGTACAAGGCACTAAAAGCATTTACAAAACCCTTCCAGGCTTCCCTCTCATGTCTGTGTGAGACAGGAAGAGACTTAATGATTCTAAGGTAAAAGACTCACAATAATGAAGAGAAATTGCTCAATCTAGTAGAGTCCCATGTAATGTCAGAATCAGGTTCCGAAATTAGCACTTGAGGTAAATTC
This sequence comes from Panthera uncia, assembly GCF_023721935.1. Taxonomy (NCBI): domain Eukaryota; kingdom Metazoa; phylum Chordata; class Mammalia; order Carnivora; family Felidae; genus Panthera; species Panthera uncia. The sequence goes on from NW_026057683.1 coordinate 557, forward strand.
TACATTTATAAAAGTTATCTTTGAACATTCCTTAAGTTACCCACAAATACATTACACTCTGTACAAATGTCAAAAAATACTATCTTTGGGTTAGCCCAATAACCGGTCTTACTCCAGAAATAAGGTATGTTGTATGAAAAAGATCTTTAAACTGTGTAATCCTAGTCAGTGATGGTCACGTCACGGGTCAAGAAAACTGTTACTTGTCTGCCCTTTTCCACAGGATGCAGAGTTTAAGCTGCCTCAGTTAAATGGGATTATGATGTGACTCCACTGTTTGAAAGGCCAGGTCCTGATAAATGCCGCTATTTGACAATGATCGGGGGTGTGAATATGCCATCAGTGATCAGGTGTGAGATGAGAACAGATAACAGTATTTGCTTATCTCTGTGCTAGCCACGCACGCCATCACATTAATCCCCCCAACAACCCCAGGAGATAACGTATTATTATCTCGATTTGAAGAAAACCGAGAGGTAATATTCAGAGAGATGCGTATCTTCTTTGGCATTAAGTGATCAGCCTAGACAAGAGGCAAAATATGTTATCTTTAAAGTACAGTAATCTTAGAACTGTATATATTCTGACCTAAAAAAAAAAAAAATCAGAAAATGGGGCAATTACCCTAAATAGCATAATATGAATATTTACATGAAAACCGTTGCAAAAATATTTTCGCTAGAAGAGAAATATATGTATTATTCTCTTGCTTAGAATTCTAATATAAAATAATTCATGAAATTCCTGAGAGCATTCAGAACTGAATAGGTATATTTTCTACTTGATGGATTTCTATTGTTTCCACATGTATACACCAATTAAAACAATTTCAGACTTAATTTGATATAACATAACATTTCAGTTTTGCAGAGCATGTTTTTAACATTAGACTTTGTCCCTCTGTGCATGCTAATCTTCAAAAACACTTTCTAAATCAGTCCTTGCCTGATAAATATGTCCATTTGCTTTAGTTTTTTGACTCATGTTCCATAATAATTCTGATTTTTTTTTTTTCTGAGCCATAAATTGGAGGCACGGGAAGAGTGAACCCACTGGGTTTTCTTTCCTCTTTGTAAGTTTACATGAAGGTGAGGAGACATGTCTCTCATTAAGTAGATAGTAACTCCTTAAAGTTTTTGGAACCAGATGGACGAAATGATAACCTCCCTGTTGATTAGAATGTCTGATTCCTTCTAAGAGACCCTAAAGGAAGCCAATTAGCATCAGCAGATGTGTGTGCCGTGGGGAAGAGGAAGGAAAAGAAGGCAGTAGTAGCTTTTCGGGAGACGTGGCTGGAAAAAAGATAAGACCGCTGGTGAAGGGGGACGCAGGGGCTAGGCTTTGTTTAGAAAGTCAAAGGACACAGCGCAGCACTGGGGTGGTGGAGGGGGGAATGCGGAAGGGCAGTCCCAGATTTGAGGGATTGCTGCTGGGTATGGAAATAATGGGGATACTACACACCCAGGTGTCTGTCAGGACTTTATGCCTAAGAGGTATGAGAAACCAGGAAAGCCCTCTGCTATCATGATGTCTTTCATTCTGAGACCGTACTGTGGAATCAAACATTGTAAGGATGTTAGGTCAAAATATGGCTACAAAATTTTTCAGGGCTCAGCCCAGCTCCCCCAAAATTCTGAGCACGGCCCAGGCCAGCGCGGCTCAATACAAGGATAATGAGAGCCATGGGGGCAATTTAAGATTTTATAGTAACTACAAAAGAAGAAAAAAGAAACAGGAGAGATTAATTTTAGTATTATACTTTAACCCGATGCCTAAAATATATTATCACTTCAACAAATAACTAATATTTTAAAGTATGAATGAGCTACTTTACATTCTTTTCCCGGTACTAAGTGTTTGAAATCCTGGTATGCAAATTAAACTTACAGGCTACAGCACGTATTCCACGGGAGCTAAATTTTTACTGGGAACGTATGATCTGTACTTAGATTTCATAAAATTTACAGTCGAAAGAACAGATTCACATACCTAATTTCCAAACATCCTTAAATGTTTTCCAATAACTGAGGCAAGTAGCAAAAAATCATTTCTGTTAATATTCACATCCACATTGACAAGACTGATTCATCGTTCCTTAGAATAACCGCTCTGTCTTTGAAGCAAAAGTAGATCAGTTTCTAACTACATCTACCACATTAAGTAAAGTTGTTAACTCTTGTGTCAGCTCAATATTATCAACATCAAATTCAAAGAATTTCATAGGTTGAAAAGCAATTCTAAAACTTTATCAATATCAAGAGTGTTCCTCAAATTTTTCTCCTACTTCTTGCAGACAATTTACATAATGTTGGCAATTACAACGAAAACTCTCCTGTATACTGATCCAGATTAAAACGGTGTAAAGTAATTATTATTGATTTATACTATGAACAGGTTCAGTTTTGACATAAATTCTTGTACCTGCCTAGCTAGGTTGCAAACACTTCCTTTTCTTAGAACTTCAAATTTTGCCTATTTTTCTGCAGTGTGATATAAGTGAGAAAACATAAGTTCCACTGCTGTTTTTCATCTTTATTTCTTTTTGTTTCAAAATATCTTTATATGGAGGTAACAATACGAGAAATCTTTGTAAAATTCCCCCATGACTCACGTAATGAGCAGTAGCAAAGAACACAAGATTTAATGAATCCATCGTCTTTGCTTTCAATAGTTCCATAAAATAGTTCATGATCTTCGAATATAAGTATATTGATGGTCTTTAAGTTTAAATTTGAGTGACTTCAACAATTGCATTCATGACACTTTTAAGACCCTCAGAACACAGAGTGCAAACATCTCCAATGTGCACCTTACAGTCGAATGAAGCTATAAGGAAAACATCAGTCTCCTGCTTTAAAAATTACAATGTATTTAAATTTTTGACCTAATGTAACTAGAATCTATTAAGACAGAAATTGATTTTTTGAAACCTATTTAAAATTCTTCTTGACAGAAGTAAGAATCCAAACTATGTACAACACAGCTTAATTTTCTAGGCCATGAGTTGCTAATAGTTTGTGTGTGTGTGTGTGTGTGTGTGTGTGTGTGTGTGTGAACTTGGAAGGCCTTTTGAAACAAACTGTAACTAAGGTATTGTGAGTAATATCTCATATTGCATGACTCATCTAAACCTAAAGAAAATATTTCCATGTCTCAGATTTTCAACCAATTGATCTTTAATATTTTTAAGAATTTGTGTTTTATTGGCAATTGTTTGACGGTTTCATTGAAGATCTTTTTTATAAAATATATTTTTTAACCTTTTTCTTATAACTATCTAACAAAATTGCCGTAACAGAAATAATGACTTTTACCATCTAAACATGATTTTTTGTGTGCAAGTATCCATTTTATAACTTGTCAAGGTTACAAGCTCAGCTCCTATTAAAAATCATTTAAAATGTGTTTTTTAGACATTTAATTATCAGACTTACTATACATTTGCTAAAAACATCTCCGAACATTGGTTTTTTGGATTTGCCCAACAAAATGTAATTGCCTCGTATTGTTACATCTGCACATATATTCAAGTTTGTTTGTTTGTTTACCGTTCCCATCAAAATGCTAGTTCTTCCTTTCCAACGGACTTTGCATCAGATATATGCCTTTATTTTAAATTTGAAAAGCGCTAAAAATAAATTAAGTGTAGTTTGATTAAAATATTTTAATCTAATTACCAGTTACAATTTACATAGGTATTACTGTAACTCGCACTGCCTAAATAAAAAGCTCACATAAATACATTCCGAAAATCATCGCAACTGAGTCAATCGACACTGATTCAACGGACGGCCCATGTGTTCGTAGCACCAGGAAAGATGTGCTATCAACACCCCCATTAGGATGCAGCCGTATCTTATGCAGTCCCATGGTTAATGTGCAATGAGTCTTACCAAAACTACAAAGCTGTGTTTAACAGAAAAATACTTTATATTGTTTCAGTGTTGAAGTTGAAATGAATTAAAATCAAATCAAATTCTTAGTCTTACCGGTTTCTCAGTCATATTTTCAAGTGCTCGCTAGCTGCTGACGGCTGATGGCTCTCAGTGAGTAGCACGGCCCTGGAAAAGAGAAAGTACACATTGTTTTTATTTGTTTGTATGGTGGAGAAGGGCGTGATTCTCAATTCTCTCCCCACCTACTATTGACTGCCCCCCTCAGTGTGGAGTTGATGGGACAGGCTTCCAGAACAGTTCGTTAGACCACGTCTGCTAATCTTTGACCGCTCACTGCCAAGAGTCCCCATGGTTGGTGTGGCTCTCTCTCTTGGACTTTGCCCCTACACTTTCTGCTCTTCTCCTGCTTCCACAGGGAAAGTGACCCAGAATCCAGCCCCTTAATGCAGACCTGCCATCCTGAGCTCTCAGCTAGCCCAGGAAGAATAATTTAGACTTATAGACAAACTCATTTATTCCATTTTGCAAACCACTTGGCAGTAACAAGAGGGCCCTAAAAGAAGGCAGAAGGTCCACTTGGTGCTTGAGTTCAGATCATCTGTGAATGTCCAGTCTTCCAGCAAGTTCCAAATGGGGGCAGTTAGTAGGAGTTAACCCTAACAAAGGGGCGGGAATTAGTTTATCATCTGTTTGCCTCTTGTGAGTATCTCCTTCTCAGGAACTTCATGGAGTCAGAGTGATTAGACTCAGTAAATCCTAGATTTCCTAGCTAAATATCAGTTGATTGTAGCCCAACACCATGCATATTTCTAATAACTGCCATTTTACTTTAGCCTTGAGTTGTACTGTCATCTTTGTGATAATGACCCTGGAGAAAAAAGATGGAGTCCCTTTATTAACTTATATATACATGATACTTGGCACAGGATTATGTCTTTATTAAGACAATGATTTTTACTAATTGTAGTGACAAATTGGCAAATTGTGAGGTTTATAGAAAGAACTGATGAAGATGTTAATTAATAATATTCCATGGCTTGTCTTAAGCCAGAGTCAGAAAGGTCCCGTGAAGGGTCACATTTGATCTATAATCATCTCATACTGATGACTGAGGTTGTATGTTTTCTCATTCCACAATCACCCCAAGGCCTATTGTTTAACCCTCTTGCTCCCGAAAATAATTAAGACGCCCTGAGCCACCACTGCCACCTAGTGGTAATTAAAAAATGGGTTGATCCAGAAGCGATTCCCTCCTGTAACCTTTTCTTGTATTAATTCTGTCTTTCCATATCTGACTTCAGTGAATGTCCTCCATGCTAATTTTTATTACATACGCTGAATGGAATCTGATGTGGTGGCTGGGAGTCCACTTCTAGAGCTAGACTTTCAAGGTTCACCTCCTCACCCTCCCCAGCTCTGTGGCCTTGGGCAAGTTGCCTGTGTTTTTGTCTCTCAATACCCACATTTGTAAAATGGAGTAATATTAACACCTATCTCTTGAAGTTGTTTTGAAGAATTAATTATACAGTTTATGTAAAGTGCTAAAATTAGGAGCTGGCCTAGAGGAAATGCTCTAAAATGCCAATAAATAGCAGATGCTATATACACATATCCTTTTTCGTCCCTTTGTACTTCCCCTTTTTCTTCTCGCTTTGGCTCTTTTTCCATTTCTCTCAAATCAACCTAAATCACATCTGACATGCTGCTATAATAAATTAGAGATATTGCCGTGTAAGAATGTACTTTGACATGAAGTTGGGTGTAACTAACACAACTTACAAACCTCTTGGCAATACTGTGAAGACCCATTCAGAGTCTCTGGTAAAATCTTCATTGGCTTCCTGTTCTACTCTGTTCAAGCTACCATAACAAACCACCACTAACTGGTTTTGTAGAAACAACAGAAGTTTATTTCTCACGGTCCCAGACCAAGGAGCTGGGACATCCGGTGTCAGGGGAGAGCCCCACGTCCTGGTTCACGCACTGCTCTCCTCCTGCAATACGCTCACTGGTTACAGGGATGAAAGAGCTCTGTGGGGTCTTTATAGGGGCACCAATACCACTCGTGGGGGCCCCACTCTCATGACCTCATCATCCCCACCCCCCCCTCCCAAGGCTCCACTTCTGTGTAAAATCACGGTGGGGGTTAGGATTTCAACACATGAATTTGGTGGGGGGATACAGACATTCAACCCATAACACTTTTTAAACTTCCTCTTTTTAAAAATCATCATCTATCAAGAAAAAATTTTCAAGTATATTTTTAAGTTTATTTATTTTTGAGAGAGAGAGAGGGAGAGAGAGAGGATGGGCAGAGAGATAGAAAGAGAGAGAATCCCAAGCAGGCTCCGCACTGTCTGCATAGAGCCCGATGTGGGGCTCGATCTGATGAATCGCGAGATCATGACCCGAGCTGAAACCAAGAATTGGACGCTAATCAACTGAGACACTCAGGCACCCCCAAAATTTTAAATATTTTATTAGAATTTGTCGGGTGTTTTTTTTTTTTTTTTTTTCTTTATTTAACATTTATTTATTTTGAGAGAGAGAGAGAGAGAGAGAGAGTATGAGCAGGAGAGGGGCAGAGAGAACGGGAGACACAGAATCTGAAGCAGGCTCCAGGCTCTCAGCGGTCAGCACAGAGCCCGACCCGGGGCTCAAACTCATGAGCCGTGAGATCATGACCTGAGCCGAAGTTGGACGCACAACTGACTGAGCCACCCAGGCGCCCCTGTTGCTTTTTCTTTTTAATCAAATCAATGATTTAAAATTATTTGAAGTATGTGAAACATTAAATGAACACTTTCTTGCTCTACAACCTTCAATCCAGAGAGGAAGCAAAAATTCTCCTTGGCTCCATCCACCCCAATTCTACAAGTGGCCCTAGACACAAAGATTATCCCTTTCATGTATTTCCTTTAGGTCTTTCCCAAGCATTTCTTAAATGTTTGTTTATTTTGAGAGAGAAAGACAGCGAGTGGGAGAGGGGCAAAGAGAGAAGGACAGAGAATCCCAAGCAGGCACCGCACTGTCCGTGCAGAGCCGGACATGGGGCTCTAACCCACAAACCACGTGAGATCATGACCTGAGCCCAAATCAAAAGTCAGACAGTTAACCGACTGAGCCACCAAGGTGCCCCCCACCAAGCATTTTTTCATCACCTCCCTCAAATATTTGGAAAATTCCTAACTGACTCTGGACACTTCCACGCTGGTCATCCCCACACGTCGTACACAATTCGCTAACCCTGGGCTAGGGGGCTTACGAATGTCCCCAGGGGATGGACGGCAGGGAGCTGTTGTCTAAGCCAGCAGATGTGCTGCCCAAGGCTCCTCCTACCTTACTTACTCCCTGGTCCTATCAAGAGGCTTCCTCCTCTCCAATGTAAACTCTAGTCTTCTAGCTCTTTTCTTTCTGGACCCGTTTTCCTAGTCCTGTGAGCAGAAACATGGTCTCTTGATATTTGGGAGCAGAAAGCAAAAATCTTCCCATCTTAGACTTAAGTCAACAGTTTCTTTAAATTTCTGCATCCCTGTGGACTGAGAGTGCCCTTAAGGTTCAAGTGAGAGAAAGACAAATAGAGAGAAATGTGTTGACGTGTTTATCTGCCACACCTAGATTTATGCACATAAATATATATATATGGTTTTGTCTTACCAGTTTTTCACACAAATATCACCACTGTGTAGATATTATTTTTTAGACTTTTTAACTTAACAACCTTCTTGACATAAATTTGAAAATATTTATGGAGCATTATTACATAGAATAAGGAGTTCATGAATTAGGAAGTAAGTACTCTAGTGGTTAAAAAAATTTTTTTTTTTTTACTATTTTTTTAGTTCTAATGTGGTAAATTTAGCAATTTCCTTCAACTTTGCTATCTCTAAACATGTGCACTAACTTGCAAACTATTAACTTACAAATGAACCTTATCAAAATAATCTACTAATAAAGAGCTGACCTGTATTTATGGAATTTTTTTAAACCTAGCTATTTTTACTTATTCCCTCAAAAAACTAATTGCCTTTAAAACCTCTCTTGTGGAAAGGCACTTGCTGGGATGAGCATTGGGTGTCGTATGTAAGTGATGAATCACTGAATTCTACTCCTGAAGCCAACACTGCGCTGTATACTAGCTAACTAAAATTTAAATAAAACAAACAAACAAAAACAACAACAACAACTTCTCTTGTGGTATGGTTCCAAAATAACCCAAAAAATTCCCTTAAAATACACAATCATATTTTAAATATTTTGTGAGTGCCTTAAAATATAATTTGATCTTTCTACACAAAAATTTATATAAGGTGTTTTGTCATTGTCCCCCGTGGTAAATTGTATCTAAGGAGTTTTCCCACGCAGAGTTATTTGAAATCAAATGACTGCTTTGTCTAAATGAAAGTGGAATTAAGAGTGAAGCTGTATTACAGTTTATGAACCAATTAGAATATATATTTAATTCCTACTTCCTGCGCTCAGTGGTATGTATGTACAGAGCAAGTAGCTGAAGAAAACTCATTATTATAGACAAATACTAAGAGGCAAATTATGTTAAGTTTTAAACAACCTAGAAAGCTCACTACAATACTGTGTTTATTTTGGCATATTAAAGCCCACTACGTATAAAGCCCACTACAGTACTGTGTTTATCATGGACCCATTTTTCTTTTGCCTGAAATAATTCCCACTTTTTTATTCACAATGTATAGAACAAGTATTGATAGCTTTCCAACACTTCGGAACTTTCCTTTAAAATCAGTATTTGTAAATGACATATAACTGCCTACTGCAAGTGTAAACATTTGTCAAACCAAAAATTTAGAAAATTTGGCTTTAGAAAATTTAATTCGGGGTGCCTGGGTGGCTCAGTAGGTTAGGCGTCCGACTTCGGCTCAGGTCATGATCTTGTGGTTTCTGAGTTCGAGCCCCATGTTGGGCTCTGTACTGACAGCTTGGAGCCTGGAGTCTGCTTCAGATTCTGTGTCTGCCTCTCGCTCTCTGCCCCTCCCCCACTCGTGCTGTCTCTCTCTCTCTCTCTCTCTCTCTCTCTCTCTAAAATAAACAAACATTAAAAAAATTTAATTCAACTGTACTTTTAAATATTTTTTAAAGAAAAGGGAAGTATGAATCAAGTGACTGACCCTTTAAATTGTATGAGGTTTTGGGGTGCGTGGGTGGCTCAGTCAGTTAAGCGTCAGACTTCAGCTCAGGTCATGATCTCGCGGTCCCTGAGTTTGAGCCCCGTGTCGGGCTCTGGGCTGACAGCTCAGAGCCTTGAGCCTGTTTCAGATTCTATGTCTCCCTCTCTCTCTTACCCTCCCCCGTTCATGCTCTGTCTCTCCCTGTCTCAAAAATAAATAAACATTAAAAAAAAAATTTAAAAAAATAAAATAAAATAAAATAAAATAAATTGTACGAGGTTTTTAAGATGGAGGCAGGGAAAGAGATTTTACAGTAGCAATTGCTACGTTTGCCAATAATGATAGTAAATTGGGTTCTTTTTCTTATTAACATATCAGTACTTCACTATTCTTTAGCTTTCTAATAAACTCAATACTGCATTCAAAATATACAGGACAGTCAAAGATTTGGGTCCCTTTCATTTCACAAAAGTCTTTGACCATCAACCTGAAAACTATTTATATAGAACAGATTTGGAGAAAACCTTCTCACGTACAAGGGGCCACATCTACACTACAGGCACATCTTCCAGCATCAGAAGGTTGAGCACAAGTAGGGTGGGAAAGAGGAAAGGATGAAAGAAAACAAGAAATATTGTTTTGTGTCAATTTGTTTTTCTACTAATGTAGCACTGAAAATACCACTGCACTTACAGTGGTCAAGAAAATTATGTTTGGGTTAGTCAGTAAATTGGACATTCATCTGGGATATGAAATCACCCACTTTGTTTATTTTTATTTTTTATTCTTGGCACAGTTAGCACTTGGCCAGCATCTCCCGATGTGGTCACGGGGTAAGTACTTTCGTGATCCCATTTTTGCAGTTACTATCTCTTGTTCCCAGGTAAGTGGTTAAAAAAAATGCATGCTGTGCATTTGTAGATCCTGAGTCTCTCTCAAGGGCTAACTGGTTTACATGCAGCTTTCTGTGGTTAGCCACTTAACGTGGAGGCTGTCTTTTACCTCATGATTCATGATTCATGGCACCCTTCTCACTATATTAGGTCTTAGAGCAATTGTTCTGGTGTGGTTGAGCATGTAATTATCTTCTCATCATTTCTGTTTTTGTCTCCCTCTCTGCACCATTCTGGGATCTTGCCAAGGTGACAGGAAAAATTTTAAATTAATGTAAAAGTTGTATCATCACCATAAGCTGAAGCAGCAGTGCCCAAAATCCAAACACTCACCAATCAACTCTTCTGGAACTCTTGGATATCACGTAATGTTATGATATAAAGAATTTAAGTACACTTCTGTGGTCACTCTTTCCTATTTCCTTCCAGATATCAACATCATTGTAAAATAATGTAAGACTATGTACATCCAAGTATAATATAATTGGTCTTTTAAATTTTGACATTAAATCGGTCGCTATTTAGTGATAATACACACACACACACACACACACACACACACACACACACACACACATACGACTCTCTGCTGAGTATTATGGAAGATATAATACTTAGAAAGATGACAGTCTTCACAGAGGAACATGGCAGTCAAGACCACAGGCAGTTCTTTGACTGCTAGGGAGGGTCCCAGTCTCTGCCTCTCCTTTTCTAAAAAAGAAAAAGTCTGCCTCATATGATTGCTGGGGGGATTAAGTAACATTTGTTTAGCACCTAAACAGTGCCTTCAATATGAAAAGCATATTGTTAAGTACTATTACATTAGTACAAAGCACGTCCATTGGCAAGTACTGAACTTCATGGGCTAGACCCTGGGAGCATAGACATTTGGAAATCGAAGTCTTCTTGAGTGCAGTGATTGTCAAGAAAGCTTTTATGGCCTTTGGGCTGGGCTTTAAATGAAGCAAGAAGGGCTTAGGACAGAGGAAATTAAGAACAAAAGTAGAAGGTGGCTTATCATCAGGAACCAGTAAGACCCACTGGCCAAGGAAGAAAGGATGATGTGATAAGCTGTGCCATGTGGGATTATATAAAGTGAAGGCAGAAAGTGGAACGTGTTGAATTTTTTGTACTTGCCAGTGTAGTTTTTGAATTTTTAATATAAACTGAGAAACTCTTCAGAAAGGCCTTTCCTTTTTAAGGAGAGCCTATTGTGTTTAAAATTGTGTTTTAAGGAGAGCCTATTGTGTTTAAAGGAGTTCATGGCCTGGAGACTCAATCCTGGAATCAGAGATCATTCCTACAGATTTTGATGGTCTTTGCCTGCGACAACACTCAACTTATCTCAACAACCAGCCTGCTAAGATGAGAACTATTTTAAGAGAACATGAGCTTTCTGAGAACACTGGCCTGAAAAGGACAGGAAGAGGGAAGAGCTCCTCTGAGGTGGGAGGGGGAGAACTACAGACAAAGTAGGGTCCCGAATATTCATGGATGCATTTGCACCATCACAGCGGTGGAGCCTAAAACAGAATGTGAGATCTGTAATAACTAACTTTGTAGGGCTTTCTTCATTCTTAATGTTTCACTTGTTTCCAAATTCAGTGCTTTTTGAAAAGAATACACCCTTATCCTGAGGAACCCTTTTGTACTGTTGGTGGGAATCCAAACTTGTGAGCCACTGTGGAGAACAGTATGGAGGTTCCTCAAAAAGTTTAAAAATAGAACTACCCTATGACCCAGCAATTGCACTACTAGGTATTTACCCAAAGGATACAAAAACGCTGATTCGAAGCATGTTTATAGCCGCATTATCAACAATAGCCAATTAGTGGAAAGAGTCCAAATGTCCATCAACTGATGAATGGATAAAGAAGATGTGGTACACACACACACACACACACACACACACACACACCCCGGAATACTACTATACTACTTGGCGATGAAAAAGAACGAGATCTTTGAAATCTTGCCATTTGCAACAACGTGGATAGAACTGGAAGGTATTATGCTAAGCAAAATTAGTCAGAGAAAGATAGGTATCATATGATTTCACTCATACATGGAATTTAAGAAACAAAACAGATGAACATAGGGTAAAAGAATGAAAAATAAGATAAAAACAGAGAGGGAGACAAGCATAAAAGACTTAAATATAGAGAACAAACTGAGGGTTGCTGGAGGGGAGGTGGGTGGGGGTGGGGTAAATGGGCATTAGAAGGGGACTTGCTGGGATGAGCACTGGGTGTTATACCTAAGTGATGAATCACTGGGTTCTACTCCTAAAGCCAAGACTATGCTGTATGTTAACTAAGTTGAATTTAAAAAAATAATAATAATATACCCTTATCCTCTTAAAATCTCAGAAATACTGAAATCACCTCTGCACACTTCTTTTTAACTTTGGGTACAAACCAGACCGTATGGAGAGACAACATTCAGTACCTTCTTGCTGTCTGGGCACTGCCCGGCCTAGGTTAGGGCTTAATTCACCGCTAACTCAAGGACAGACCAGCGCATACCTGGAAGTCCTCCACTGAGTCAACAGCATACCTCACTAATGACTGGCTAGACAGGCTGGTGTTTCTTTAAAGTGCCAGCCATGTATACATCATTCTTTTCCTCCCTGAAACAGAGACACCCTTGTACAAATGTGGGCCAAGTCCAAACTCCATGTGATATGTGTCTTCTCTTATTCAAACATCCATTAGTTGGGTACAGTGGCCAAGAAGTCCTGGAAAATTATCTGACCCTCTACACATACTTACGTCAGTTCTCTCCAAAGTAGATCAATGCACAGTAAATGGCAAGTAGCAGCATAATAGAATATGATTCAAAAAATAATAAACTAGCTTACCTGCTCAAAGCTCTCTTTTCAACTGGCCTGAAAAAAGTCTGAGACTTCTGCCCACTTCTTACATGAAAGCATTAACTTCAGAAATATGTAAAAATGTGCTATTTAAAAGTATAACATGTCACCCATAATGACTTTAGCAGGATGAGGGACTGAGGGAAAAAGACAGAGGACAGGTTAATTTTGTTCTGACACATGGAAACGAGGATCTAGAGGATGATGAACTTTCCAGAACCTCCAGGACAGATCTGCCATACACTGAGGTCCCACAGAGAAACAGGAAGCTCCCCAAAAGCATTTGGATGGGACAAGAATCAATAAAAACATATCGACCTTATTGAGATGATCTGTGTTTATTTAAAAAAAATTATATGTGGAATATATTTATAAAATATTATTTTGTCACTCCCAAAGCAGCAGAACTTTTGGATAAAAATTGCTCTTATTTTGTACTGGTCCATGCGATGTATGGACACCAAGTAACATCTTATTCAAGAATGCACTTACGTTGATGCTGTGAATACTGTTGACAATACATCCAATGTACTTTTAGATTTCAAGGGAACAACGCACAGGTCTGGAAAAATTAGTCTTATGATATCTATCTCTAAGAATACTTTTAGCTATTAAAGATATATGTTTATCCAGATAAACTCATATGATCGAAGTAATTCTAAGATTTTATAAAAAGTTATAATGGACTAAATGATCTATAAAGCCTATAAGTTTATTTCACTTCTCTGAGTATTCAATTGTTCCACATAAAATGAGTAGGACAAGGAAACTGGTTTAAAATGGAATGAAATACTGAGGGTTTTTTTTTTTACTATATATCTAAACACAAACAAAATTTGTTTTATTCAGAGGAAAACAGTTTTTTAAGTTTCGTCAATTTGTCCAAGAAGAGTTTACGAAAGAATTTTGTATTTTATTAATGAATGAATCACCAGGAAGTACCTCTTCAGTGCACAACTGCTTGGCCATCTCAAAGGAAGAAAGATATACATGTTTAAGCCATCACAGGACACAGAGACATAAATATAAAAGATCCACCAAAAAGCAGGCTACAATAAACAATACTAAACGCTGCAAAAATAACAATGTTGCCAAAATACATTTCACTGAGGGTTCTATCATACCACAGGCAGACTTTGCCCACTTTAGAGTATAAAACATTTTTCTGGATGCCAAGCCACACTCACAGCTAACCACATCACTTAGTGCTCTCAAACGCTGGGTCAAAGGAAACAGACAAAGAAAATCTTTAGTTCACTCCTCATAAATCCCTACAGGTTTCACTCCGGCATTTTGTTTGAAAAACGAAGGTAGGTGTAAAAGTGCAGCTCCAACCCATCCGAGTGGGTCGGTGACACTTGTCAAAATTTCAAAAGAATTGTTTGCCGTCCTTCCAAAGATGATGCTCCAAAACCAGACAAAACCGGACAGACTTAAAAATCCAAAGAAAGCACATGCAAATTAGAGATTACCAAATGCTGTAAACTTAGCCTAAGAGCTTGCTGAAGGTTACATAACTTGTGCCTTGTTATTTTTGTCTACCAAGTTTTGAAAGACTCTCTGGGACGTCTCTTTTCTCTTATTAAGTTTGAGGGAAATCAGAGGTTTCCTGGGAGGAATGGGGTAAAGTTGATCATTGGCATTGGGTCTTGTACATTAAGCCTGATGGGTAACATTTGATGTGCTGACCGCAGTCTCACTGTGCTAGAGCGTATATCCAAGTCTGGAGCATACGGGGAGTCCTGAAACTCCGTGACAGGTCTGCAAAAGCTGCTAAAATTATCATATTGTTCACTTTTTGTCTGGCACAAGACGGTAAGCTGGCACATCTTCCAGTGCACCTGTAATGGAGATCATACGCCATGTGTGTGACTTGAGAAAAGGGCAAAGCTGGCCACTATCTGGCTTGAGTGTAAGCTAAGCACGTGTCTCCCGAAATCCTCCGCACGCACGTTCCACTATTTTACATCACTTCTATCACGCATTATTTTTAAGAGTGGGAGTTGGGAACTCTGCGTAGATATTGTTGCAGGACTTTTGACCTCAATACCCAGGATTCGTCGTCTTGCTGTTTCGAAGAACAAAGAGGTGGACACAAAATGAGCAGCAAGTGAAAGTTTATTAGAGTATAAGGTCAGAGAGTAAGAGTACTAGGAAAGCTCTCTTTATAGAGAGGGGGCATTAGAAAGTGAATGCCCGTGACCACAGGCAAGGGTCCCTGTCTCACAAGGCTCTGGTCAGCAACCCCTCCCCTTCCCCCTGGTTCATTCTCAGGTCCTACCCTTACTGGCTGGATGGTTGTAGGTGTTGGGTTGTCCATTCCTGATTGGCTCGTTTCCATTGTATGAGGGGTGGTCTACGCCATACCATTCCCTGTGGGTCAACATCTTACAGTCTATTTATTTTTAGTCAGGTCTTTTGTCAAATTCCTCACGGGAAGCTGAGTGTGGCTAGGTGGGGTCTATTACATTCTTAAGAGGAACCTTGCGACCGAGGGACTTTGCTGTGGTCAGACACTGCCAGAACTGCTCCAAAATATGTCTTTCCCCACCCAGGGACCTCAGGTCCTAATCCTTCCCTCTCTGCCTATTTTATCCTGTCTTTTACTATCCTAATATCTGAATAGAAACTACGTAACAGACCTTTCAGACCCTATATCCCCTGCCTTAGAATCATAGAATTATTAGCTTTTAAAGGGCATTACTGACAACTTAGCCCAACCCCTACACCTCATTAGGTGAAAGTGCTGAGGCCTGAAAATATTTCTGACTTCTCCAAATCGGTTATCGGCATATTAAAAATAATATTCATAACCACTGTCCCAGTAAACACTGATTGGCACTTTATTGTTTTTCACTACTGCTGCAAACGCAAATGCTTCACACGTCCCCACTTGACAGATGGACACACCGAGATGCAAAGCAAACGAGTAAGATGCTAATTCGTGGCAGAGGTAAGGCTCACATTCAGGTTTCTGATTCCAAAGCATGCTCCCAACATCCCTATTATAGCGATGATTAGATTATTAAAGTTTCGTGGAGATCTAATTGAATCCTAAGTGTCCACAAAATGCAGAGGAAAGACCGCCCTGCGTACTCACAAAACAACTGATCTCAAAGCAGTCATTGGATGGAAGATTTCACTGTGAGCATCCCCTGTGCAGATTCAACTTTCTGAAGGTTTTCAACTGACAAGGAGACTGGCGGGAATCTGCCGTAACAATGACGCACATCTTGGCAACGGAGGCCTGAGGATGGTACTTGTCCTTGGATAAAGTCAAAGTTCCTTTCTTTTCCTGACTACTGAGCGACCATGTAGAAAGGAGACACAACCTGAGCAGCTGAGAGAAAAAAATGGGACAGAGGGAAGTCTCATGTGCAAAGTTGGGAAATGACAGTTTGTGTATTTATATGACACTATTTACATACTGACACTAAAAACATTAAGAAATAAGTATACTTTCTATTTCATGTGGTCTCAAGTTGGGGTGACCCTACTTTTGAGGTAACACCTTAACTATATTTTTCAGGATGCATCAGCGTGTTTAGAAAAAAAAATATCGTTTTCCTTTTGAGAGTGAAGTTAAGAAAATATACTAAATTCAACCCAAATACTGTTGCTTGATAGATATAATTTTTATTAATCGGTGTTATTGCTGGAAAGACAAGGGTGTTGTTGTTGTTGTTGTTTTCTTCAGAGTGATATTTACTACCCTTTGTCTTGGTTTGATTTTGCAGGAGATTCCGGTCAACTTTAATTTGTGCTATTTTAACTGTTTTACTACAGTTCTCACCCCTTTTGAGAAAGAAGGTATTCCTCCTTCCCAATTTATGGGATTCCTTTACTACTTCTTTCTAGAAGAAAAATAAGGCAGGTTGCAATTACTCCCCTTGGAGTAACAGTTTAGGAAATCAGTGCTGACTCCATCCCTTCCTTTGCTCAGGTTTGCGAGGCCTTAAAAGGTCATTTAAGAGGTGAGATTGTAGGCACTTCCTCGCTGGGAGGAGGCGGGAGGAAGAAAGCCTGTCTCCAGAACGGTAACAGCCTCGGGAGGAGGCTGTCTGCAGGCCCTGCGCCCAGAGGTCAGCCGTGCTCCTTCAAGTCAGACGGTGGCAGTGAGGCCTGGGGAGGAGGCTGTCTGCAGGCCCTGCACCCAGAGGGTAGGCCCGGTCAGCCTCAGCCGTGCTCCTCCAAGTCAG
>NW_026057684.1:0-17534 GCF_023721935.1 Panthera uncia
CCATATATTATATCTATATCTATATCTATATCTATATCTATATCTATATCTATATCTATCTATATATATCTCAATAAAATTATCATCTGAATTACAGGTGAAATGTAATCAAACAAAGAGAAAACCATAAACCAGCAGAGAAGATAGAAGATATGTGATCATGTAATTGGGATAGACTCCATTTATTCATTAGCTCATTTATGAAATACTTAATAGTACTTACGATATTCTAAGAATTGTTCTGGGCAACGAAACATATGGAAGGTGGGAAGAAGTGCTAAATTCTAGAAATATTTTGAAAATACAATAAACGAATTTACTCGTAGATTTGATGGGATATAAGCATATGTAAGGCATCACTAATTTGTTTTGGCAATCAAAATTTTTGTCTTGTCTATTTGCTGAGATATGAAAGGCTAAAGGGAGAACAGGTTTATGGAGTATGAAGATGAAGAGTTTGGTTTGAATTTGGTTTGAGATGACAATTAGAAATCTAAGTGGAAATATTAAGTAAATAGTTGAATGTTTAAGAGTTTGTATTGGCATCCAGGAGCCTGTAGTAGGCAGAATGGCCCCCCCAAAGATGTCCATGTCTTACTCCCCAGAACCTGTGAATATAGCAAAGGGGGATTTAGACTGCTAACCAGGTGACCCTAAAATAGGGGTATTATACTGGATGATCAGGATTGGCCAAAGTAATCCCAAAGGTCTGTAAATGTGAAAGCGGGAGGCAGAAGAGTCATTGTCAGAGTGATGTGATGTGGGGAAGACTTCATAGGCCATCGCTTGCTCTCAAGAGGGAGGGAAGGGCCACAAGCCAAGGAATGCAGAGGCCTACTAGAAATGAGAAAAGACAAGGAAAGACATTTGTCCCTCGAGCCTCCAGAAACGAATGCGGACTGCTGGCACCTTGATTTTAGTCCAGAAGACCCATTTCAGACTTCCGTCCTCCGGAGCACTAAGATAATTTTGTGGTGTTTTAAGCCACTACATTTGCGATAATTCAGTCATCATAACAGCATTGGATTTCTCCACATTAACAGTGGGTGAGAGAAATAACAGCAACAACAGCAATGCCTTCTTCCTGAGGCTACAGAGTGCAGAAGGGCCAAGTCTCCCTGAGGCTATTTCACAGACAATAGAAAGGAATAGACTTTGTAAATTACTTTATAAATTATAATTTAAAATTTATAAAGTAACTTATAAGCTACTTACAAATGTTTGAGTGAGTTGAACAATGACAGGGGAAGTTGGAGCTGCGAAATTAATGACAGATACACAGAAAACTGAACCAAACTAAAACTAAAGAAACAACAGGAAAAGGGGCAGTTATATTTCCAAGTTTAAAAGACGTTTATAAAAAAGAAAATATGCTTATAACATACGACATAGCTTGAACCTTAGCAATATTCACTTATTTGTAACAATTCAAACACCAGTTCTTTAGTTCAACAAATTTGTGGTATATGAGGAGGATGAAGACAGGGACAGTATGTCAGCAGTGGAGAATTGTTGTAAAGCCTCTGTTACAGGAATAATATAAAGCTGAAAAATCAAAACACAGCAAATACATTGTTTAGAAATATGAAGGTAACGACACAAAGAAAAAACTAAAAAATTTGAAAGTGATGGTCCCTAGAGAATGGGCTGCTGTATTTCATTACAGATTTTAGAACTATATTATTTATAAAACCTCTACCTCTACATCTATTACTTTGATAAAAATGAAAATTAAATTTATAAAGAGTTAAAAAAAAGTGTAAATAAATACTGGGGTAGAGCCAGTAGCCAGTAGTGGATAAATATTTCCTAGAGATCAGTAGAGAGTCAGGGGGAAAAGTGGCCTTCACAGGTACAGGCTGGGCCACCCCTAGTCAAAATTATCCAGTAGATAATTATCTAAAATATCACAGTGTAACAACATGAAGAAGGTTAATTTTTTTTTTAAATCTGTAACGACACTCATAGAAAGACATCTTTAGGATGGCAGAAAATTCTTTTATAATAATATTGTGTTCTTCTTACAGACATAAAATTAAATTATCTTACAAGATATTTCGGGAACGTTATTTGCTTTTTGCCTAAAAGTGATTGTCAATTCCTTCATAAAGAACAGTGAGGTCATTTGATCACCTTACTTTAGGGGAAATGCTGATTCAAAGGAGAGAAAGGCCCTCTCTGGCCTTGGTTATTACCTACAAGATAAGGAAATAAGCTAGCCCCAGATACAGTCTAGAAGAGGAAAGAGAAAGGAGGAAACTGGGATGATGCTTTGCAAATAGGTGCTGGAGAAGCAGAGGTAAGTTGGTAAAAATCAGCTCACCAATGACCTGATTTTTACCAACTCTTTCTCCAGCACTTATTTGCAAAGCATCATCCCAGTCTCAACGGAATACTACATGGCAATGAGAAAGAATGAAATATGGCCTTTTGTAGCAACGTGGATGGAACTGGAGAGTGTTATGCTAAGTGAAATAAGTCATACAGAGAAAGACAGATGCCATATGTTTTCACTCCTTTGTGGATTCTGAGAAACTTAACAGAAGACCATGGGGGAGGGGAAGAAAAAAAAAAAAGGTTAGAGAAGGAGGGAGCCAAAACATAAGAGACTCTTAAAAACTAAAAACAAACTGAGGGTTGATGGGGGGTGGGAGGGTGGGGAGGGCAGGTGATGGGTATTGAGGAGGGCACTTGTTGGGATGAGTACTGGGTGTTGTATGGAAACCAATTTGACAATAAATTTCATATTAAAAAAATAATAAAGTGCTGAAAGAAAGAAAACAAAGAAACACTGGACTAAATGCAATCTAAAAATTCCTTCCGGCTCTAAAATTTAATGGTATTCAGAAGTAGCACTACTCTGTGCATGATGTTAATATGAATTACTTACTGCTATAGGGCAAGATCTAGTTCTAACTTAAGTGTGCAAGGTGCAAGGAACAGCGTGACAAATAGGTAGGATTCTCATATGATTAATTACCCAAACTGGGGCATTTTGAAAGAGAAAAAGGGGATGCTGCTAATAATTATAGGCTACATCATGACTGGTGGAGAGCAAACTGAACGTTTGGTCACCCGACACAGAGATGACTTCTTATGCGGTGCTAACAATACCTCAGCCACTGGATAGTCAGCATGAAATAAGCAGCTGTGTTGGTTTTTAAAGCGTACCTAATTGATGAACATCTGGTGGCAGGTAGCCAGCCCATTAAAAATCAATTATACTCAACGACTTGCATCTGAGCCATACTGCACCAATCTCCTCGCACTCATCAGATCCACATGTTCCTGAATAAACACACCCACCACTCAAGCCAGTGCCTTTGAACTTTGCGTAGTTGGGAGTGAATTTTATCAGTGGCTTTCCTCTGACCCATACCGAAGAGAAGAATTCCTGTTGGCCCACTCCTGATTGTTGACAGGTCAAGAGACCTGGCAGCAGTTTGAATAAAGCTCTTAATTCAAGGGTAACCAGAGCATTCACTGCTCTTCGAAGCCCTTTAAGGTTGCATAATATATAACATGAATAACAGAACCTAGGTAACAAAACAATAAAGGGGTGATAGTGATCAGGAACTAGATTTAGGGTGTGATCAGGGATTAGAAGTTAGTAATGAAATCAAGAGTACAGCTTCAAATAGGGTATGGAAAAACTTCTCATACAAATCTCA
This sequence comes from Panthera uncia, assembly GCF_023721935.1. Taxonomy (NCBI): domain Eukaryota; kingdom Metazoa; phylum Chordata; class Mammalia; order Carnivora; family Felidae; genus Panthera; species Panthera uncia. Next base: position 3,672 of record NW_026057684.1, read on the forward strand.
GCTCAGAAGCTGGGTATGTGTTTTTATGTTGGGAGTTTGTATTTGTAGCATCTACCAGAGAATAATTAATGAACCATCCAGATTTCTTTTATGAGAGACATAATCCAAAGAGTTATTACACCAGGGATCGGTGGATTGGGAAAAGAGGATGGGCCCAGTGCCTAGAATACTACCCTAAGGAAAACCAAAATTCCCTCCTTAAAGCCATCCTTGGATCATAGGTTGAACAGCATCAGGATGTCTGGAGTAAGTCCTGGATCTTTAGCAGGTCATGAGAGCTATCATGAAGAGTCCATTTAAATAGAAGATAATGATCATCTATTAATAATTTTATATTACTGCTTACCTAAGAACTACATCTTTTTATATTTTTATTTTTTATTTTAGAGAAAGTACATGAGCAGGGGAGAGGGGGAGAGGGAGAGAATCTTAAGCAAGCTCCACACTCAGCACAGAGCCCGATCCGGGGCTCGATCCCATGACCCACGGATCATAACCTGAGCTGAAATCAAGAATTGGAACACTCTGCCGACTGAGCCATAAAGGCAACCCATAAGCACTACTTCCAAATACATAGGAGTATGGTTGTAATTGGGTCAGGCCATTATCTTTCACCTGCCTAATACCTAACAGGCCAGTCATAAAGGAGGGCTTTGTGTTTTTTTCCTAAGTAAGATTTAGAATGAATATGAACACAAACCTATGTAATGTCATGCAAATGACAGACATAAAAAAATAACATCTTTTTTACAGGCATGGTTTAACTGAACTTTCCTATGGATCAATGTATAGCTTTAAGATAAAACATAAAAAGTTGGTGGGTTAATTATCTTGACTTTATACACAAAACACTTTTTTTTCCTGCTATTTTAAACTATATGATTGCCTCTTTGTGATTATACTTTAATTCTCAAATTTAGAAAGAACATTAGAGATCATTTACTTTAAACCCCTTCTTTATAGCTGAGGTAACTGAGGCCTTGAAGGGGGAACAAGGTCAAATTTATTTCAGGTCATGCACTGTATAAATAGAGATTGAAGACTGAAACCCAGATCTCCTGGCTCCAAGTTCACTGCTGTAGTTCTTCAACTGGTTTTAAAATGTAAGCCTTCTATTTCATATTGACATGTTTATGAAGAGCTAAGCCTGATTATGGCATAACATAACTTGAACCCATATTGAATCTTTGGAAACGAAATACAAGCAAACTAACACTTGTTAAGCTAGTTCACTCTTCTTCCTTCTAATAGCCTTAATAACCTACCATTTGACCTTTGTCATTTCTTTTAATGCTCACTTATACAAATACAACACACATATATAGACTTGTGGCTATGTGCATACTGAATATTCACGTGTGTATATTTTAAATTTACACTGTAAAATATTATAATTTTATATTAAAAAGTGAGGTCAGAATTTTCCGTTGATGTTCTATATATATACGAAAACCGTATAAACTACCTTTCATAAAATGTATAATTTCCACTTATGCTAAATAGCTAGATGTTTCGTACAGCTTTCGGTAGATGCATTTTCAGCTGTTCTTAAAACTACCTGCTCACTCATCAGAAGACACCGTTTCAGTTTCCCTCCAGCCTTAGAAATAATCATTCAAGCACTTTATTGTGTGGTGTGACTTTTTCTGACAACATCTGTTGCTCTGAAACAGAAAAGTACCCAGAGTGACAGAGAGGGTGTTTTCTACTGTTTTACCCAGGCTGAAAAAATGGGCCAGAGAGCCGTACAACCCATAACAATGTGAAAATCTTTATATGAAGTTGTTCACCAGAGACTTGTCAATAGGCTGAGCCATATTGGATCTGGCAGTCTTTCTACTGGGACAGTATTTGCCTTGAAGTACTATCTTTTCTCTTTTTCAATGTCAGCCTGAAGGCTCTTAGACAACATATGTTCATTTCATGTCTTAGAGATATTGCTTCTGGTATTGCAAATGCATTACCACATTGAGCTTTTTTGTAAAACAGATGGTACATATTAAGGTCTCTGTTTCTTGTACGATTTCTGTAACAATGGCACTGCATTCTTCACGTTGACAAAAGTATCATCAACATCATGCAGTGCGGCCCTAGATTATGTCAGGATGGTAAATGAACACTTCAAACAGAAAGATCAATGATGAAGGTGAACCAAACCCCTTAGAGAACTCCAAACTGAAAATGGTCATTTCTTGAAATTGTTCTCTTAAAAGTTTAGTTAGGAAATATCCAGTTCTTCTACTCTTTAGAGCCCTCTGTCAAATGGCTTTTCAAGTTGTGCAATAGCATATATACAGAATAGTCGACTTTCAGAAATGAGGTTTTGAAGTAGACGCCCCTAACCTCTCAGCCAGCCCAATATCTGTCAGTTAAATGATATCTTAAACTGCTGTTGTATGGTTTTTAGGGAAGTCTTTTCACACTAACTGGAATCACTCTAAACAGCCAGGCTATCATCAGGTTTGAAAATCAGGTCTGGGTTTACCTAAATAAGTATATGGCATTAGCTGTTATTCATAGACTGTTTATTTGGAATATCCTATTAAGGTCACTAAAGGGAAGAACTGTTGAAAGTCAATTTTTGGAATCAGCAAATCTATGATTTTGGAGGTTGACACTCCTATCCCTGACATGCCTTTGTCTACAAAAATGACTTCTAATCTCTGTCTCTTAGATGGATAGCAATGTTCAGAAGGCTTTTGATTTTCCTTATGGATAGAAAGACCTTAAAATAAGTACATTCACTTTTATAATGTTCTCATTTTGTGTTGATTTTGTTTTGTGTACTGGTTTTGATAACGATGTTTAACTGAAAAGACAGAACCACACGCAACTAAAGAACAATGATCTATTGATCAAATCCCTGTTATAGGAGAGGCAGTTTTCTAAATACTAGAATAAAGCAGAGAGAGACCGAGAGAGAGAACTCCTATCCCTATGGAGCTTACATCCTAGAGAGTCAGAAGATAAACTTTTAAATTTATTGTGTTATCAGAATTTAGTGCAAACTACAAAGAAGAAGAGCAACCACTTTTCTTTCACAAGATAAAAATAACTTGGTCTGCTTTTTCAATATAATCCGATACACAATTTTGCAAGTGATAGGAACAGTAATGTAAGATCACATGGGTATCCATTGATCTTACACTATTCCTGGACCTTAGCTGTTTAGTAAGAAAGGTTTCAATTTATTTCGGCCAATTCTAACCTTTTTACAAAAATAAAACATTCTGACCAAGGAGATTTTTATTGGAGGACTTGGGGTTTCAGTGCCCTTTGGAATCACCTGCAATTTTAGGGCTCTGTGAATATGATTGGCATCAGGAAGCCATCTTTTCATGTCTTGCATGTATAAAATATTGTTAGACCAAGGGAAACCAGTGAGATAAGATTTTATTTAAAAATATTAAGTCTAATTAATAATAAAGCAGGACATACACCTCAAAGTTGAATGGCAGAACAAGAAAGTAAGTGCTAAGATAATTTAAATGATGTAAAAATGTAACGGCTATAGATTCAGAAGAAGTATGATTATCAAAGACATTTAAGTACTCAAGAAGACTTCATGAAAGAAATGAGAATTAAGATGGACCTTGAAGATTTACGGACGGCATGGCCAAAAGTCTCTTGTCTTCCTGTTTTCATGTAAATGCCTTGTTTGGAGGCAAGTCACATGGGATACGATTATAGTAACATACAAAACATTCAGGAAGTCTATCTATGGTTGTTTTATCATAAGCATGAAGATCAGAGAAAGAAAATTTAAATGCAGAAGACAGCTTTATTCTGGAAAAGACAAAAATCCCTCACCATGAAATGGTCCAATATAATTGACCTGCCACCAGGTCCTAATGTACACATACTCTGCCATAACTGGTATCTACTGTTAGACATTATTGATAAATCGTGCATTCTATGCACTCCACAATGAAGTCATCCTTCATGCAGACACCCATATTGTTGAGCCCACATACAACTTTGATTTTGCCTCCTTATGATATTGTTCATGGGCTCACTGAGTCAACTCCCCACTAAAAGGAGGTGATCAATATCCAAACACAGTCTTAGGAATCATTCTGATAAGAAATCTTTTTTTTTTTTAAGTTTATTCATTTATTTTGAGAGAGAGATAGAGTGAGCAGGAACGCGGCAGAGAGAGAATCCCAAATGGGCTCTGCACTGTCGGCATGGAGCCTGATGTGGGGCTCAAACTCACAAACCATGAGATCATGACATGAACTTAACTGACGAAGCCACTCAGGCGCCCCCTAATAAGAATTTTAATATAATGCCAATATTTGCAGGTTCGGATGTAATTTTGAGTGGGCCATTCATTAATCTCTTGACATCAACACTTCAGTTTTTCTTCTTCCATATCCTTCATCATCAAGTTAGATCATTAGATACTACCAAGTAACTTTTATACCTTTCTTTAGTGTTTATTTTATTTTTGAGAGAAAGAGAAACACACTGTGAGCAGAGTAGGGGCGGAGAGAGAAGGAGACACAGAATCTGAAGCAGGCTCCAGGCTCTGTGTAAGGCTTGAACCCATGGACTGCAAAATCATGACCTGATCGGAAGTCGGACACTCAACCAACTGAGCCACCCAGGCAACTCACCACCAAGTAATTGTTATAGCTCTTGACCTCTCATTGTCTCACCTTCTGAGCAGAATAGGCATCTTCTTGAATTTGTGCCTACAGAGATGACTCAGATGTTGTAATATGCTAGCAACACACTACTCTATCTGGTGCTGGCATGTCACGAGATACCAATTAAAGATGACTTTCTTAATCATCAGTTCACCAGTGAGTATAACCAGAGAACCAGACCATGAGGCCATACATATGGTTTAAAATGGTGAAGAGTATCTCAGGAATAGGCACACTGTAGTGAAACCCCTTTATGTTTCATTGCCCAGAACTTCATCACATATTTATTCCAAAATCATTCCTGGGAAGGGAAATAGAGTTTTCATATTGGCTTAAGTAATCAAAATGTACCCCAATGTAACAGATGGCTGCATTATATCTAAACAAAACTTGATTCCATAACAAGTAAACAGGTATAATGATTGTTAGAAAGGCAGACAACAATTGGCTACAGTAACGGCAAATAAGAAATCAGATCCAAAACTGTCTGACCTCCTCTGTTGAAGAAATCTCAAATATACATCCATGAAATTTCCTCAGCCACTCAATTTAAATTACTAAATTAAGCAATTCTTTAGTAAGCATAATTCTTTTATTTTACTCTGATTATTATATTTATTATTATAAATAATATAATCACCAATACTAATACTAATGTTTATTATTATTTAATCACCCGGGCTATGTCAAGTTCAAATTTTAGTCACAACATCATAATAGAAGTTGGTGAAAATCAGTGTCTTGTTTTCAGAAGCAAGACTTAAGAAGGAGAATTTCAGAGGAGCTTGGAGATTTATTTCTCCTGTTCCTCATGAATATTCCCATTCTAATTACTATTTGGATCCCACTTTTTCCCTATCCATGCTTTTTATAAACCTGACAAGAGCCCAAGTTCAATAACTGTTATCACTCAGTATGACAAGAATACATTTTTCAGTTTGTTTTTCAATAACCGCAGCCTAACCACTTCAATCAGTAAAACAATTTTTAATAATAGTTCAAAGTATTCTAATTTTGGGTTAAAGGAGAGGACAGTTAGCAATTTCAATACTAAATGGATTCAACAAATAAATAAGACTAGAAGTAAGAGAGATGAGTCTAGAATCATGCCTGGCTGTACCAATTATTAGGATTTTAGACAAGCCATTGAACCAATCAATTCATCTTCCTAATCTATCAGTGGGAATAACTATACCTATTCTCAGATGTAGGTTGAGAAAATTAAATAAGGTACTGACTATAAAGCATTTATAAGAGTGCAATGCACATACTGACAATGATACCTCTATTAACATTGTGATTAATAAATAAGTGAACATAACTGAGATTGATCTCAAATGAAGCAAATTAAACCTGTGCTTCCTATATGTAAGACAAATAGAATATAAATTACTTTCATGCACAACTTTACATAACTTCTACAACTTCAGGAATTTTCTTTAACATTTCTTATGGTGCAGATCTGTTGGTAATGAATTATCTTAGTTTTCTTTCCCCTGAAAAGGTCTCTATTTCACCTTTATTCTGAAAGGATAATTTTGTTCAATATATAAGTTGGGGTGTCAGTTTTTAGCGTTAGTATTTTAGTGACATTTTCCACTGTTTTCTGGCCTCCATAGTTTCGCAAAAGTCAGGCAACATGTAAATTGTTGTTCCTTTGTAATTAAAGTGTCAATGTACACTTTCTGCTTCTAAGATTTTTCTTTTTAGTTTTCAGCAGTTTGACTGTGATGTGTCTTTAAAGAGGTTATCTTTGTACATTTTTCTCAGTAGATTTGCAGAGATTCTTGAATATCTACATTTATGTCTTTACCAAATTTGGAAAGTTTTTACCCATTTTGCTTTTTTTTTTTTCCAAAGGTGCATTTATTTTTGAGAGAGAGAGAGCACACGTGCAAGCCGGGGAGGGGCAGACAGAGGGGGACAAAAGATCCAAAGTGGGCTCTGCGCTGACAGCAGGAAACCCAATGCAGGACTTGAACTCAGGAACCATGAGATCATGAGCTGAGCCGAAGCTGGATGTTCAACCAACTGAGTCACCCAGGTGCCCCAGCCATTATTTCTTAATTGTCATTATAATTATTTTTTGTTCAATTACCTATCTTTCTCCCTCTGAAACACCAATTACATACATAATACTTCTTTTTCATAATGTTTCAAGGATCTGTGAGGTTCTGTTCATTTTTTTCAACCACCTAACCACTTTCCAGGTTGGATATTTTGTATTGAAACAGCCTACTGACTTCTACCTCTGCTATGCCATGTGTAGTCTGCAGTTGAAGCCACTCACGGAGTTTTTATTTTCAGATACAGAATTTTTATTTCTTTGTGGAGATTTCCAATCTTTTCATTTATTGTGAAACCAGTTTCCCTTTTTGATCTTGAGCACAATTATAATAACTGCTTTTAAATGTTATGTCAAATTCCAATTATCAGACATTTGAAAATTGATTTCCACATTGATTATTCTTTCTCTAGAAAAGAGTTCATATTGTCCTTGTCTCATGTCTAGTGACTCTGGATACTGGACATTGTGCTATTATACTTTTCGTACTCTGGATTCTGTTACAGTCTTCAAAGGGGTGGGTATGGATATATATATGTGTATATATATCTATATATATATACATGCATAAACATATATATACACACATAAATATAAATATACACACACACATATATGTAAATATATATGTATACATATATATATTTTAATGGGCCATTAACTTGGTTCAGTGCACCAAAAAAATCTGTTTCCTGAACAGCAGATAAAATGAAAACTTAGTCTTTTATATTGAGATGGAGTATCTTGTATATTTATGATTTATGACTCAGCCAGACATCTAAACAGGGTTGAAATACCAAATGTGGGACTTCTGCTGTCTGGTTCTCTTCCTTCTGGGATTTCTCCTTCAGTATCTGAAAAGCACTTGTCCAAAAACTGTCCTCTGGTTTTTCAGACAAGAAAATCTGGAAATTTTCTATCAGCTTACCCTTCAGCCTTTAAAGAAAATGGGTAACACTCTGTTGTCCCCTTCCTCCAAGTGCCCACTCCCCTTTATAATCTGCCTGTTTGTGGTAATTCTTCATTCCTTTTTAGTAATTGTCTTTTATATTCTGCCCAATATTTATAATGGCTTTCTGTGGGAAGATAGAGTTGATTAACTGCTTAATTGGGTGATAGCCAAAGTACAATTCTTATACCATAGTTTTTGAAGCTATCTCAATCCTACCACAGAATAAGACAACTAGGATGATGAAATTAACCATCACAACAAGAACAACCCAGACAATCTTTATAAAATACCTGGTGATATATTATCTACATGAAAAGCAAAATACGAGCAGATGGGGAGAAAACATAAATAGTACAATGTGGAATCAATAGCTCTGTGGGAGGAAGAAAAGAAAAGCAACAGGGAAATCCCAAAATATCCAAAAGACATTTATTAGAAAGGGTGACAGGCCAATTTGAAAAAGTAGCTGCAAATGACAAAAGTTTGCACACTTACTACGGGGAAAACATGGGATTCATAGCAAGGTGAGAAGGCCAAAGAAGTCTTAGCCACGTCAATACTCAAAACTAAAACAAAGCAAAACAAAACAAAGACAAAGACCTGAGCTCTTTTCCTAGACACACACACACACACACACACACACACACACACAATAAATTACTGAAACTAGGATGTAAATTAAGCAAGATGGGAAGAATAACAGCAAAATAAAGCGAAGGTCCAGATAAAAAAGGAGGAAGGACAGCAGGGAAAGCAAATCTCAGAAAGTATTTTGCTCTTTTTGCAAAAACAACCAAAGCAGGATCTCTAGAGTCGATTCTTCTAGAGAAATTAGAAAAACTATCATGACTAGTCAGTCCTTCCTAAAAGTTTAAATAAACTAATTTTATGTAAAAATGTGCACTATAAAAAGAATCCAGTACATTATAAGAAATGAAAACAAAGAGAATAGCATCCTCTCAGTTAATAAAAGCATGCCATAATAACCTGCTTGCAAAACGGATACAAATTGTAACCAAATATTTCAAAATGATCTCAGTGAAAATAAACAGAAGAAACAAAAGAGCACCATAAATGAGAATTAGAAACACTGAGCCACAAAGAAGTCTGTAAAAAAGACCAAAATAAAATACAAAGTCATTTCACAAAGAACAGTTAAATGAGAAGAAACACAAGTGTGAATAAACAATAGTCAAAACTAAACTACATAATCCAGGGATGCATGCAAATCAAGAGTGATTACAAATAAAGCAAGAAAATTATTATTACAAAAATCAGAATGGTGGATAAGGAGTATATTGTGATCCCATCTTGTTACCTAGCTAATTATTACAAGGGTTATTACTCCTTCAACTATACATTCATGTACAATGCCTTTTTCCCTACATGTAGATCATATTTCACAATTTTTAAACGTTAAAGTGTATAAAAATTATAGTATATCATAAACTAAGTATATCATAACCTAACAAAAGCCCAAGGATATTCTATTTTTTCCTAGGATCATTAGGTTAATATCTTTCATGGACTTTAATATTAGGTTTTTCTCTTTTTTGTGAATGTCCCTGATTATTTGATGCTGTAAGCATGTCCTTTTTCAGCCGGATGTTAGTGTTAGACGCCAGCATTGGCCCAGGCCTTAGAGACAGGGCAATGAACAAGGCCTTTGAGTTCCTGACCCTCAAGGAACTGATAGTCTAATCTAACTTCCCTAAATCAAAAATGTCATCATAATCCCTTTACTACCACATGTGGTATGGGATTACCTTAAGAATTAAATACTGGGCTCAACATCTAGCACCAGCAACTGTTCAGTAAGATCTAGTCCCATTGCACATTCCCAAGAAAGAATAACAGGTTTTATGTTTCTAGTTCCACCACTGGGGGAAGAAAAAACTGTGTCTTTCTATGTGTATCATATTGTATTCTTCATTCCACTCACAGCTTTCATCCATCCCAGCTAAAAAGGAAAACTTAAAACAAGATCAGAAAACAAGGCTCAATGGCCAAATCTGACCCATCTTTTTGTCTAGGTAAATACATTTTATTTGAACACACACACGCAAACATGACAGTGTATAAACAGTAGACACCTTAAGAAAAAAATGGAACGTGAAAATGAACAATTTTAGAATCCAAAGAAATGGCATGCGGTACCGTGGCTACGGAGGCATGCGGAGGCCAATGTATTTAGCTAAACAAAATTCTTAAAAATAACTACCCCAAGGTGTTGAAATAGCTTAAGATATGACACAAACCAACAAGTATTTATTCTTGAAAAACTGCTTTGTCTTCGGGTGAGAACAGCACTAATCTGTGGCCTTTGTGTGTGCAGGTATCACCATACTCCTCCCCTTCTTCAGGCATCTACCACACACATACACACACATGTGCATGTCTCAAACTTGGTTGCTTGAGATCTGTAGCTTTATCAGAGTGCAGATGGCTGCAAAACCAACAGCTTTACTGTAAGAGAGGACAGAGTCAATTTGGAGCAGGTGGTTAAAACTTCTAGCTTTGTCAGATAAACATGGCAATTATGGTAAGAAACAAATTCCCATGGAAAACAAATGGGGAAGTCCACAGTCGTGAGTGGCAAACCAGCCAGAATTTAAGAGAGATCCTAGAAGGATATAAAACTAGATAAGTTGTGTACACATCTCTGGCTGACCAGGAAACTGAACATATACAGAGGAGACTCAGGGGAATACAGAGGAAATTAAAAGGCAAGAGAGAGATTTGAGGACTGCATGAACACTGAATGTTCTCTCCAGCTCACACACATATCGATCACAGAAGGTGGAAGCCTTATGAACTTGACACATTTTAACAGAACCTCTGCCCACATCATTGACTGCCTCATAAGCCATGTACTCACAGGAGAAAGCCAGGGATGCCAGACTTAAAAATAAAAATTGGAATAAAAGATTTGAGCAGACATATGAGCACTTAAAAACAATGGGAAAAAGATGTCTGGAGTAAGACAAGTTACCAAAACAAAACAAAAAAAACAGGCGCCTGGGTGGCTCAGTTGGTTAAGCGTCCGACTTCGGCTCAGGTCATGATCTCGCAGTTCGTGAGTTCAAGCCCCGCGTCGGGCTCTGTGCTGACAGCTCAGAGCCTGGAGCCTGTTTCAGATTCTGTGTCTCCCTCTCTCTCTGACCCTCCCCCCGTTCATGCTCTCTCTCTGTCTCAAAAATAAATATAAGTTAAAAAAAATTTAAAAAAAAGACCCCCAAAATCAAAAAGCCAAACAAGAAGATGCTAGAAAAATAAAATTTCGGGTTACTAAAATATATCTAAAATGTTTAGATTTCAACCAAAAATTAGGAGAAATTCAAAGAAATAGCAATTTGTTATCCACAGACTTCACTAGAAATCATTTGTAATTGATCTTAGATTTTGCAGTTAGGAGACAAAGACTTTAAAGAAGCTAAGAGTATGTGGAATATTCTGTAGCTGAATGTTTCTTTGATCCTTGTGTTATTTATAAATGAATCGAATAATTTCATATATTTGGGGGATTTCCCAACTTTTTTTTCGTTCTTGATTTCTAATTTTATTTTGGCTTATTTGGAGATTTTTCTTTGCATTATCTCCTTCCATTTAATTTACAATGGCTTGTTCTATGCTATAGCATAAGGTGATGAAAGTGTTCTTCACCTGGATCATAGGGATTACTGTTCAATTATATAAATTTACCAAAAATTATGAAACTGTACACTTAAAGCAGATGAACTTTATGATATGTAAACTATACCCCAATAAATATGTTGAAAACGATACAAAATGGATAGCAAGTTCCAAGAGAAAGTCACAGATATACAATATAGGAAAAGAAGATGAAATATATGTACAATAGGTGTCCTCAAAGAAGCAAAGCAAAGCAATGGAATAGAATAATCACTAAAATTGGTAACTCAAGAATGCCTCTTGAAATTAAAAAATATGTATTGAGGGGTACCTGGGTGGCTCAGTTGGTTGGGTGTCCAACTTCGGCTCAGGTCATGATCTCATGGTTTGTGAGTTCGAGCCCCACATCAGGCTCTGTGCTGATAGCTCAGAGCCTGGAGCCTGCTTCAGATTCTGTGTCTCCCTCTCTCTGCCCCTTCCCTGGTCATGATCAGTCTGTCTCTATCTCTCAATAAAGAATAAACGTTAAAAAAATTTTTTTAAATACAAAAAATAAAAAATATGTATTGAAATCACATATTGAAAGGGTACAACGAGTATCTAGAAGAATTTACTCAGAACAACCAGCACCAGGATACATTTTGCAAATCCAAATATCATTGTTTGTAATAAGATCAACAAAACATATAATGTATTAGCTTACCTAATCAAGGGCAAAAGGGAGAAAACACAAAAATTAAAAATAGTAAGTGAAGAACTTTTCAAAAATCACAAAATAAAGATATATTTGAGTATCACTGTGTAAATATACTTTAAAATCTAAATGAAATTAATTTTTTTCTCCCAGGATCCTATTTAAATTCAAGTTAGTTAACATGTAGTGTAGTATTGGTTTCAGGTAAAATAAATTATTTTTTCTTTTTTTTTCTTTTTTTCTTTTTTTTTTTTCAGAAAGAGAGAGAAGGAGAGAGACATGGGGGGTGGGCAGAGAGAAAGAGAGAGAGAGAGAGAGAGAGAGAGAGAGAGAGTATCTTAAGCAGGCTCCATGATCAGCACAGAGCCTGCTGCAGAGCTTGATCCCATGACCCTAGGAGCATGACCTGAGCCGAAATCTAAGAGTTTGGCGTTCAACTGACTGAGCCACCCAGGCACCCCAATGAAATAACAAATATACTACTTAAAATTGACCTTGGTAAAGACAGAAAGTCTAAACAGGACAATCACCATAGAAGAAATAGAAAAAATTATAAAGACCTCACTGTGCTTCCTCACCCCAGTGCACACAATGAATCACCAGGCCCAATATTTGCACTGGGTACTCTACCAAACATTTATGTATTAGATCATTTCTATGTTACTGGAACTATTTCAGAATATGGAAAGGGAGGGAGATTTCCAACTTCATTTTTCTCTATTAAACACAACTGTATTGTTTTAGTAGGACTACATTTCAGTATTTTTACATTTATGACTTTAATAACTTAAATGAGTTGTAATTTTCATACTCTAAAATCTATCTTCATTTTAAATGTATAAACTAACAATTTTTAGTAAATTGATGAGTTCTGCTGTCATCATCACTATAATCCACTTTTTGAACATTTCCCTCACTCCAGTAAGATCCCCTTGCCCATTTAAAGCTAATCTTCATTCTGACTTCTAGCCCTAGGCACCCACTAATTTACTTTCCTGCTCTAGAGATTTGACTTTATTAGACATTTCATATAAATTAATTCATACAATATGTTGTCTTTTGTGTCTGGCTTCTTTTATTTAGCATACTGTTTTTAAGGTTTATCCACATTATAGTATATATCAATATTTCCCTTTTGTCAATTTAATTTCCCCAAGGAAGTATAATAGTGATTCCAAAATATGACCAAAAAAATTCATCAAAAAATAAAACTATAGATCAACATCACCTTTAAATATCAAAATAAAAATCTCTAATGAAGTATTTGCAAACAGGATCCCACCATCTTATTAATAGAACTAAGGAGAAGGTCTATATGATTATTTTCCTGGATACAGAAAAAAACTTTGCAAAAATTTAATACCATTTATTTAAAAAACTCAACAAAACTGGAATTTTTGGATACTTTAATATGATAAAATATATATGCTTTAACGAAAAAGCCAGTCCCTTAATGTGAAAATAGAAGCTATCCAAACAAAGATGCCCACTGCATTAATCTTAGCCTATTATTGTTTCAGAGGATATCAGTCAAAGCACCCAGAATCATACAAATTGGAACTGGCATTCCTTTTCAGATGACATGATTGTATATCTTCAAAACTAAAAAGAATCAATAGAAAAGCCACCGAAAACAATAAGAAAAATTAATGAATTTCAGGTGCGTTCATTTCCATTCCTGCTGTAACAAATTACCACAACATAGTGGCTTAAAACAACAAAAATGTGTTACCTTATAGTTCCGGGTCTCACTAGGTTAAAATCAAGGTGTTGGCAGGACTACATACCTTCTGGAGCCTCTAGGGAAAAATGAATTTCCTTGCTATTTCCAGCTTCTCGAAGCCATCCTCATTTCCTTACTTGTGGC
>NW_026057685.1:0-17532 GCF_023721935.1 Panthera uncia
CCATATATTATATCTATATCTATATCTATATCTATATCTATATCTATCTATATATATCTCAATAAAATTATCATCTGAATTACAGGTGAAATGTAATCAAACAAAGAGAAAACCATAAACCAGCAGAGAAGATAGAAGATATGTGATCATGTAATTGGGATAGACTCCATTTATTCATTAGCTCATTTATGAAATACTTAATAGTACTTACGATATTCTAAGAATTGTTCTGGGCAACGAAACATATGGAAGGTGGGAAGAAGTGCTAAATTCTAGAAATATTTTGAAAATACAATAAACGAATTTACTCGTAGATTTGATGGGATATAAGCATATGTAAGGCATCACTAATTTGTTTTGGCAATCAAAATTTTTGTCTTGTCTATTTGCTGAGATATGAAAGGCTAAAGGGAGAACAGGTTTATGGAGTATGAAGATGAAGAGTTTGGTTTGAATTTGGTTTGAGATGACAATTAGAAATCTAAGTGGAAATATTAAGTAAATAGTTGAATGTTTAAGAGTTTGTATTGGCATCCAGGAGCCTGTAGTAGGCAGAATGGCCCCCCCAAAGATGTCCATGTCTTACTCCCCAGAACCTGTGAATATAGCAAAGGGGGATTTAGACTGCTAACCAGGTGACCCTAAAATAGGGGGATTATACTGGATGATCAGGATTGGCCAAAGTAATCCCAAAGGTCTGTAAATGTGAAAGCGGGAGGCAGAAGAGTCATTGTCAGAGTGATGTGATGTGGGGAAGACTTCATAGGCCATCGCTTGCTCTCAAGAGGGAGGGAAGGGCCACAAGCCAAGGAATGCAGAGGCCTACTAGAAATGAGAAAAGACAAGGAAAGACATTTGTCCCTCGAGCCTCCAGAAACGAATGCGGACTGCTGGCACCTTGATTTTAGTCCAGAAGACCCATTTCAGACTTCCGTCCTCCGGAGCACTAAGATAATTTTGTGGTGTTTTAAGCCACTACATTTGCGATAATTCAGTCATCATAACAGCATTGGATTTCTCCACATTAACAGTGGGTGAGAGAAATAACAGCAACAACAGCAATGCCTTCTTCCTGAGGCTACAGAGTGCAGAAGGGCCAAGTCTCCCTGAGGCTATTTCACAGACAATAGAAAGGAATAGACTTTGTAAATTACTTTATAAATTATAATTTAAAATTTATAAAGTAACTTATAAGCTACTTACAAATGTTTGAGTGAGTTGAACAATGACAGGGGAAGTTGGAGCTGCGAAATTAATGACAGATACACAGAAAACTGAACCAAACTAAAACTAAAGAAACAACAGGAAAAGGGGCAGTTATATTTCCAAGTTTAAAAGACGTTTATAAAAAAGAAAATATGCTTATAACATACGACATAGCTTGAACCTTAGCAATATTCACTTATTTGTAACAATTCAAACACCAGTTCTTTAGTTCAACAAATTTGTGGTATATGAGGAGGATGAAGACAGGGACAGTATGTCAGCAGTGGAGAATTGTTGTAAAGCCTCTGTTACAGGAATAATATAAAGCTGAAAAATCAAAACACAGCAAATACATTGTTTAGAAATATGAAGGTAACGACACAAAGAAAAAACTAAAAAATTTGAAAGTGATGGTCCCTAGAGAATGGGCTGCTGTATTTCATTACAGATTTTAGAACTATATTATTTATAAAACCTCTACCTCTACATCTATTACTTTGATAAAAATGAAAATTAAATTTATAAAGAGTTAAAAAAAAGTGTAAATAAATACTGGGGTAGAGCCAGTAGCCAGTAGTGGATAAATATTTCCTAGAGATCAGTAGAGAGTCAGGGGGAAAAGTGGCCTTCACAGGTACAGGCTGGGCCACCCCTAGTCAAAATTATCCAGTAGATAATTATCTAAAATATCACAGTGTAACAACATGAAGAAGGTTAATTTTTTTTTTAAATCTGTAACGACACTCATAGAAAGACATCTTTAGGATGGCAGAAAATTCTTTTATAATAATATTGTGTTCTTCTTACAGACATAAAATTAAATTATCTTACAAGATATTTCGGGAACGTTATTTGCTTTTTGCCTAAAAGTGATTGTCAATTCCTTCATAAAGAACAGTGAGGTCATTTGATCACCTTACTTTAGGGGAAATGCTGATTCAAAGGAGAGAAAGGCCCTCTCTGGCCTTGGTTATTACCTACAAGATAAGGAAATAAGCTAGCCCCAGATACAGTCTAGAAGAGGAAAGAGAAAGGAGGAAACTGGGATGATGCTTTGCAAATAGGTGCTGGAGAAGCAGAGGTAAGTTGGTAAAAATCAGCTCACCAATGACCTGATTTTTACCAACTCTTTCTCCAGCACTTATTTGCAAAGCATCATCCCAGTCTCAACGGAATACTACATGGCAATGAGAAAGAATGAAATATGGCCTTTTGTAGCAACGTGGATGGAACTGGAGAGTGTTATGCTAAGTGAAATAAGTCATACAGAGAAAGACAGATGCCATATGTTTTCACTCCTTTGTGGATTCTGAGAAACTTAACAGAAGACCATGGGGGAGGGGAAGAAAAAAAAAAAAGGTTAGAGAAGGAGGGAGCCAAAACATAAGAGACTCTTAAAAACTAAAAACAAACTGAGGGTTGATGGGGGGTGGGAGGGTGGGGAGGGCAGGTGATGGGTATTGAGGAGGGCACTTGTTGGGATGAGTACTGGGTGTTGTATGGAAACCAATTTGACAATAAATTTCATATTAAAAAAATAATAAAGTGCTGAAAGAAAGAAAACAAAGAAACACTGGACTAAATGCAATCTAAAAATTCCTTCCGGCTCTAAAATTTAATGGTATTCAGAAGTAGCACTACTCTGTGCATGATGTTAATATGAATTACTTACTGCTATAGGGCAAGATCTAGTTCTAACTTAAGTGTGCAAGGTGCAAGGAACAGCGTGACAAATAGGTAGGATTCTCATATGATTAATTACCCAAACTGGGGCATTTTGAAAGAGAAAAAGGGGATGCTGCTAATAATTATAGGCTACATCATGACTGGTGGAGAGCAAACTGAACGTTTGGTCACCCGACACAGAGATGACTTCTTATGCGGTGCTAACAATACCTCAGCCACTGGATAGTCAGCATGAAATAAGCAGCTGTGTTGGTTTTTAAAGCGTACCTAATTGATGAACATCTGGTGGCAGGTAGCCAGCCCATTAAAAATCAATTATACTCAACGACTTGCATCTGAGCCATACTGCACCAATCTCCTCGCACTCATCAGATCCACATGTTCCTGAATAAACACACCCACCACTCAAGCCAGTGCCTTTGAACTTTGCGTAGTTGGGAGTGAATTTTATCAGTGGCTTTCCTCTGACCCATACCGAAGAGAAGAATTCCTGTTGGCCCACTCCTGATTGTTGACAGGTCAAGAGACCTGGCAGCAGTTTGAATAAAGCTCTTAATTCAAGGGTAACCAGAGCATTCACTGCTCTTCGAAGCCCTTTAAGGTTGCATAATATATAACATGAATAACAGAACCTAGGTAACAAAACAATAAAGGGGTGATAGTGATCAGGAACTAGATTTAGGGTGTGATCAGGGATTAGAAGTTAGTAATGAAATCAAGAGTACAGCTTCAAATAGGGTATGGAAAAACTTCTCATACAAATCTCAGCTCAGAAGCTGGGTATGTGTTTTTATGTTGGGAGTTTGTATTTGTAGCATCTACCAGAGAATAATTAATGAACCATCCAGATTTCTTTTATGAGAGACATAATCCAAAGAGTTATTACACCAGGGATCGGTGGATTGGGAAAAGAGGATGGGCCCAGTGCCTAGAATACTACCCTAAGGAAAACCAAAATTCCCTCCTTAAAGCCATCCTTGGATCATAGGTTGAACAGCATCAGGATGTCTGGAGTAAGTCCTGGATCTTTAGCAGGTCATGAGAGCTATCATGAAGAGTCCATTTAAATAGAAGATAATGATCATCTATTAATAATTTTATATTACTGCTTACCTAAGAACTACATCTTTTTATATTTTTATTTTTTATTTTAGAGAAAGTACATGAGCAGGGGAGAGGGGGAGAGGGAGAGAATCTTAAGCAAGCTCCACACTCAGCACAGAGCCCGATCCGGGGCTCGATCCCATGACCCAGGGATCATAACCTGAGCTGAAATCAAGAATTGGAACACTCTGCCGACTGAGCCATAAAGGCAACCCATAAGCACTACTTCCAAATACATAGGAGTATGGTTGTAATTGGGTCAGGCCATTATCTTTCACCTGCCTAATACCTAACAGGCCAGTCATAAAGGAGGGCTTTGTGTTTTTTTCCTAAGTAAGATTTAGAATGAATATGAACACAAACCTATGTAATGTCATGCAAATGACAGACATAAAAAAATAACATCTTTTTTACAGGCATGGTTTAACTGAACTTTCCTATGGATCAATGTATAGCTTTAAGATAAAACATAAAAAGTTGGTGGGTTAATTATCTTGACTTTATACACAAAACACTTTTTTTTCCTGCTATTTTAAACTATATGATTGCCTCTTTGTGATTATACTTTAATTCTCAAATTTAGAAAGAACATTAGAGATCATTTACTTTAAACCCCTTCTTTATAGCTGAGGTAACTGAGGCCTTGAAGGGGGAACAAGGTCAAATTTATTTCAGGTCATGCACTGTATAAATAGAGATTGAAGACTGAAACCCAGATCTCCTGGCTCCAAGTTCACTGCTGTAGTTCTTCAACTGGTTTTAAAATGTAAGCCTTCTATTTCATATTGACATGTTTATGAAGAGCTAAGCCTGATTATGGCATAACATAACTTGAACCCATATTGAATCTTTGGAAACGAAATACAAGCAAACTAACACTTGTTAAGCTAGTTCACTCTTCTTCCTTCTAATAGCCTTAATAACCTACCATTTGACCTTTGTCATTTCTTTTAATGCTCACTTATACAAATACAACACACATATATAGACTTGTGGCTATGTGCATACTGAATATTCACGTGTGTATATTTTAAATTTACACTGTAAAATATTATAATTTTATATTAAAAAGTGAGGTCAGAATTTTCCGTTGATGTTCTATATATATACGAAAACCGTATAAACTACCTTTCATAAAATGTATAATTTCCACTTATGCTAAATAGCTAGATGTTTCGTACAGCTTTCGGTAGATGCATTTTCAGCTGTTCTTAAAACTACCTGCTCACTCATCAGAAGACACCGTTTCAGTTTCCCTCCAGCCTTAGAAATAATCATTCAAGCACTTTATTGTGTGGTGTGACTTTTTCTGACAACATCTGTTGCTCTGAAACAGAAAAGTACCCAGAGTGACAGAGAGGGTGTTTTCTACTGTTTTACCCAGGCTGAAAAAATGGGCCAGAGAGCCGTACAACCCATAACAATGTGAAAATCTTTATATGAAGTTGTTCACCAGAGACTTGTCAATAGGCTGAGCCATATTGGATCTGGCAGTCTTTCTACTGGGACAGTATTTGCCTTGAAGTACTATCTTTTCTCTTTTTCAATGTCAGCCTGAAGGCTCTTAGACAACATATGTTCATTTCATGTCTTAGAGATATTGCTTCTGGTATTGCAAATGCATTACCACATTGAGCTTTTTTGTAAAACAGATGGTACATATTAAGGTCTCTGTTTCTTGTACGATTTCTGTAACAATGGCACTGCATTCTTCACGTTGACAAAAGTATCATCAACATCATGCAGTGCGGCCCTAGATTATGTCAGGATGGTAAATGAACACTTCAAACAGAAAGATCAATGATGAAGGTGAACCAAACCCCTTAGAGAACTCCAAACTGAAAATGGTCATTTCTTGAAATTGTTCTCTTAAAAGTTTAGTTAGGAAATATCCAGTTCTTCTACTCTTTAGAGCCCTCTGTCAAATGGCTTTTCAAGTTGTGCAATAGCATATATACAGAATAGTCGACTTTCAGAAATGAGGTTTTGAAGTAGACGCCCCTAACCTCTCAGCCAGCCCAATATCTGTCAGTTAAATGATATCTTAAACTGCTGTTGTATGGTTTTTAGGGAAGTCTTTTCACACTAACTGGAATCACTCTAAACAGCCAGGCTATCATCAGGTTTGAAAATCAGGTCTGGGTTTACCTAAATAAGTATATGGCATTAGCTGTTATTCATAGACTGTTTATTTGGAATATCCTATTAAGGTCACTAAAGGGAAGAACTGTTGAAAGTCAATTTTTGGAATCAGCAAATCTATGATTTTGGAGGTTGACACTCCTATCCCTGACATGCCTTTGTCTACAAAAATGACTTCTAATCTCTGTCTCTTAGATGGATAGCAATGTTCAGAAGGCTTTTGATTTTCCTTATGGATAGAAAGACCTTAAAATAAGTACATTCACTTTTATAATGTTCTCATTTTGTGTTGATTTTGTTTTGTGTACTGGTTTTGATAACGATGTTTAACTGAAAAGACAGAACCACACGCAACTAAAGAACAATGATCTATTGATCAAATCCCTGTTATAGGAGAGGCAGTTTTCTAAATACTAGAATAAAGCAGAGAGAGACCGAGAGAGAGAACTCCTATCCCTATGGAGCTTACATCCTAGAGAGTCAGAAGATAAACTTTTAAATTTATTGTGTTATCAGAATTTAGTGCAAACTACAAAGAAGAAGAGCAACCACTTTTCTTTCACAAGATAAAAATAACTTGGTCTGCTTTTTCAATATAATCCGATACACAATTTTGCAAGTGATAGGAACAGTAATGTAAGATCACATGGGTATCCATTGATCTTACACTATTCCTGGACCTTAGCTGTTTAGTAAGAAAGGTTTCAATTTATTTCGGCCAATTCTAACCTTTTTACAAAAATAAAACATTCTGACCAAGGAGATTTTTATTGGAGGACTTGGGGTTTCAGTGCCCTTTGGAATCACCTGCAATTTTAGGGCTCTGTGAATATGATTGGCATCAGGAAGCCATCTTTTCATGTCTTGCATGTATAAAATATTGTTAGACCAAGGGAAACCAGTGAGATAAGATTTTATTTAAAAATATTAAGTCTAATTAATAATAAAGCAGGACATACACCTCAAAGTTGAATGGCAGAACAAGAAAGTAAGTGCTAAGATAATTTAAATGATGTAAAAATGTAACGGCTATAGATTCAGAAGAAGTATGATTATCAAAGACATTTAAGTACTCAAGAAGACTTCATGAAAGAAATGAGAATTAAGATGGACCTTGAAGATTTACGGACGGCATGGCCAAAAGTCTCTTGTCTTCCTGTTTTCATGTAAATGCCTTGTTTGGAGGCAAGTCACATGGGATACGATTATAGTAACATACAAAACATTCAGGAAGTCTATCTATGGTTGTTTTATCATAAGCATGAAGATCAGAGAAAGAAAATTTAAATGCAGAAGACAGCTTTATTCTGGAAAAGACAAAAATCCCTCACCATGAAATGGTCCAATATAATTGACCTGCCACCAGGTCCTAATGTACACATACTCTGCCATAACTGGTATCTACTGTTAGACATTATTGATAAATCGTGCATTCTATGCACTCCACAATGAAGTCATCCTTCATGCAGACACCCATATTGTTGAGCCCACATACAACTTTGATTTTGCCTCCTTATGATATTGTTCATGGGCTCACTGAGTCAACTCCCCACTAAAAGGAGGTGATCAATATCCAAACACAGTCTTAGGAATCATTCTGATAAGAAATCTTTTTTTTTTTTAAGTTTATTCATTTATTTTGAGAGAGAGATAGAGTGAGCAGGAACGCGGCAGAGAGAGAATCCCAAATGGGCTCTGCACTGTCGGCATGGAGCCTGATGTGGGGCTCAAACTCACAAACCATGAGATCATGACATGAACTTAACTGACGAAGCCACTCAGGCGCCCCCTAATAAGAATTTTAATATAATGCCAATATTTGCAGGTTCGGATGTAATTTTGAGTGGGCCATTCATTAATCTCTTGACATCAACACTTCAGTTTTTCTTCTTCCATATCCTTCATCATCAAGTTAGATCATTAGATACTACCAAGTAACTTTTATACCTTTCTTTAGTGTTTATTTTATTTTTGAGAGAAAGAGAAACACACTGTGAGCAGAGTAGGGGCGGAGAGAGAAGGAGACACAGAATCTGAAGCAGGCTCCAGGCTCTGTGTAAGGCTTGAACCCATGGACTGCAAAATCATGACCTGATCGGAAGTCGGACACTCAACCAACTGAGCCACCCAGGCAACTCACCACCAAGTAATTGTTATAGCTCTTGACCTCTCATTGTCTCACCTTCTGAGCAGAATAGGCATCTTCTTGAATTTGTGCCTACAGAGATGACTCAGATGTTGTAATATGCTAGCAACACACTACTCTATCTGGTGCTGGCATGTCACGAGATACCAATTAAAGATGACTTTCTTAATCATCAGTTCACCAGTGAGTATAACCAGAGAACCAGACCATGAGGCCATACATATGGTTTAAAATGGTGAAGAGTATCTCAGGAATAGGCACACTGTAGTGAAACCCCTTTATGTTTCATTGCCCAGAACTTCATCACATATTTATTCCAAAATCATTCCTGGGAAGGGAAATAGAGTTTTCATATTGGCTTAAGTAATCAAAATGTACCCCAATGTAACAGATGGCTGCATTATATCTAAACAAAACTTGATTCCATAACAAGTAAACAGGTATAATGATTGTTAGAAAGGCAGACAACAATTGGCTACAGTAACGGCAAATAAGAAATCAGATCCAAAACTGTCTGACCTCCTCTGTTGAAGAAATCTCAAATATACATCCATGAAATTTCCTCAGCCACTCAATTTAAATTACTAAATTAAGCAATTCTTTAGTAAGCATAATTCTTTTATTTTACTCTGATTATTATATTTATTATTATAAATAATATAATCACCAATACTAATACTAATGTTTATTATTATTTAATCACCCGGGCTATGTCAAGTTCAAATTTTAGTCACAACATCATAATAGAAGTTGGTGAAAATCAGTGTCTTGTTTTCAGAAGCAAGACTTAAGAAGGAGAATTTCAGAGGAGCTTGGAGATTTATTTCTCCTGTTCCTCATGAATATTCCCATTCTAATTACTATTTGGATCCCACTTTTTCCCTATCCATGCTTTTTATAAACCTGACAAGAGCCCAAGTTCAATAACTGTTATCACTCAGTATGACAAGAATACATTTTTCAGTTTGTTTTTCAATAACCGCAGCCTAACCACTTCAATCAGTAAAACAATTTTTAATAATAGTTCAAAGTATTCTAATTTTGGGTTAAAGGAGAGGACAGTTAGCAATTTCAATACTAAATGGATTCAACAAATAAATAAGACTAGAAGTAAGAGAGATGAGTCTAGAATCATGCCTGGCTGTACCAATTATTAGGATTTTAGACAAGCCATTGAACCAATCAATTCATCTTCCTAATCTATCAGTGGGAATAACTATACCTATTCTCAGATGTAGGTTGAGAAAATTAAATAAGGTACTGACTATAAAGCATTTATAAGAGTGCAATGCACATACTGACAATGATACCTCTATTAACATTGTGATTAATAAATAAGTGAACATAACTGAGATTGATCTCAAATGAAGCAAATTAAACCTGTGCTTCCTATATGTAAGACAAATAGAATATAAATTACTTTCATGCACAACTTTACATAACTTCTACAACTTCAGGAATTTTCTTTAACATTTCTTATGGTGCAGATCTGTTGGTAATGAATTATCTTAGTTTTCTTTCCCCTGAAAAGGTCTCTATTTCACCTTTATTCTGAAAGGATAATTTTGTTCAATATATAAGTTGGGGTGTCAGTTTTTAGCGTTAGTATTTTAGTGACATTTTCCACTGTTTTCTGGCCTCCATAGTTTCGCAAAAGTCAGGCAACATGTAAATTGTTGTTCCTTTGTAATTAAAGTGTCAATGTACACTTTCTGCTTCTAAGATTTTTCTTTTTAGTTTTCAGCAGTTTGACTGTGATGTGTCTTTAAAGAGGTTATCTTTGTACATTTTTCTCAGTAGATTTGCAGAGATTCTTGAATATCTACATTTATGTCTTTACCAAATTTGGAAAGTTTTTACCCATTTTGCTTTTTTTTTTTTCCAAAGGTGCATTTATTTTTGAGAGAGAGAGAGCACACGTGCAAGCCGGGGAGGGGCAGACAGAGGGGGACAAAAGATCCAAAGTGGGCTCTGCGCTGACAGCAGGAAACCCAATGCAGGACTTGAACTCAGGAACCATGAGATCATGAGCTGAGCCGAAGCTGGATGTTCAACCAACTGAGTCACCCAGGTGCCCCAGCCATTATTTCTTAATTGTCATTATAATTATTTTTTGTTCAATTACCTATCTTTCTCCCTCTGAAACACCAATTACATACATAATACTTCTTTTTCATAATGTTTCAAGGATCTGTGAGGTTCTGTTCATTTTTTTCAACCACCTAACCACTTTCCAGGTTGGATATTTTGTATTGAAACAGCCTACTGACTTCTACCTCTGCTATGCCATGTGTAGTCTGCAGTTGAAGCCACTCACGGAGTTTTTATTTTCAGATACAGAATTTTTATTTCTTTGTGGAGATTTCCAATCTTTTCATTTATTGTGAAACCAGTTTCCCTTTTTGATCTTGAGCACAATTATAATAACTGCTTTTAAATGTTATGTCAAATTCCAATTATCAGACATTTGAAAATTGATTTCCACATTGATTATTCTTTCTCTAGAAAAGAGTTCATATTGTCCTTGTCTCATGTCTAGTGACTCTGGATACTGGACATTGTGCTATTATACTTTTCGTACTCTGGATTCTGTTACAGTCTTCAAAGGGGTGGGTATGGATATATATATGTGTATATATATCTATATATATATACATGCATAAACATATATATACACACATAAATATAAATATACACACACACATATATGTAAATATATATGTATACATATATATATTTTAATGGGCCATTAACTTGGTTCAGTGCACCAAAAAAATCTGTTTCCTGAACAGCAGATAAAATGAAAACTTAGTCTTTTATATTGAGATGGAGTATCTTGTATATTTATGATTTATGACTCAGCCAGACATCTAAACAGGGTTGAAATACCAAATGTGGGACTTCTGCTGTCTGGTTCTCTTCCTTCTGGGATTTCTCCTTCAGTATCTGAAAAGCACTTGTCCAAAAACTGTCCTCTGGTTTTTCAGACAAGAAAATCTGGAAATTTTCTATCAGCTTACCCTTCAGCCTTTAAAGAAAATGGGTAACACTCTGTTGTCCCCTTCCTCCAAGTGCCCACTCCCCTTTATAATCTGCCTGTTTGTGGTAATTCTTCATTGCTTTTTAGTAATTGTCTTTTATATTCTGCCCAATATTTATAATGGCTTTCTGTGGGAAGATAGAGTTGATTAACTGCTTAATTGGGTGATAGCCAAAGTACAATTCTTATACCATAGTTTTTGAAGCTATCTCAATCCTACCACAGAATAAGACAACTAGGATGATGAAATTAACCATCACAACAAGAACAACCCAGACAATCTTTATAAAATACCTGGTGATATATTATCTACATGAAAAGCAAAATACGAGCAGATGGGGAGAAAACATAAATAGTACAATGTGGAATCAATAGCTCTGTGGGAGGAAGAAAAGAAAAGCAACAGGGAAATCCCAAAATATCCAAAAGACATTTATTAGAAAGGGTGACAGGCCAATTTGAAAAAGTAGCTGCAAATGACAAAAGTTTGCACACTTACTACGGGGAAAACATGGGATTCATAGCAAGGTGAGAAGGCCAAAGAAGTCTTAGCCACGTCAATACTCAAAACTAAAACAAAGCAAAACAAAACAAAGACAAAGACCTGAGCTCTTTTCCTAGACACACACACACACACACACACACACACACACACACACAATAAATTACTGAAACTAGGATGTAAATTAAGCAAGATGGGAAGAATAACAGCAAAATAAAGCGAAGGTCCAGATAAAAAAGGAGGAAGGACAGCAGGGAAAGCAAATCTCAGAAAGTATTTTGCTCTTTTTGCAAAAACAACCAAAGCAGGATCTCTAGAGTCGATTCTTCTAGAGAAATTAGAAAAACTATCATGACTAGTCAGTCCTTCCTAAAAGTTTAAATAAACTAATTTTATGTAAAAATGTGCACTATAAAAAGAATCCAGTACATTATAAGAAATGAAAACAAAGAGAATAGCATCCTCTCAGTTAATAAAAGCATGCCATAATAACCTGCTTGCAAAACGGATACAAATTGTAACCAAATATTTCAAAATGATCTCAGTGAAAATAAACAGAAGAAACAAAAGAGCACCATAAATGAGAATTAGAAACACTGAGCCACAAAGAAGTCTGTAAAAAAGACCAAAATAAAATACAAAGTCATTTCACAAAGAACAGTTAAATGAGAAGAAACACAAGTGTGAATAAACAATAGTCAAAACTAAACTACATAATCCAGGGATGCATGCAAATCAAGAGTGATTACAAATAAAGCAAGAAAATTATTATTACAAAAATCAGAATGGTGGATAAGGAGTATATTGTGATCCCATCTTGTTACCTAGCTAATTATTACAAGGGTTATTACTCCTTCAACTATACATTCATGTACAATGCCTTTTTCCCTACATGTAGATCATATTTCACAATTTTTAAACGTTAAAGTGTATAAAAATTATAGTATATCATAAACTAAGTATATCATAACCTAACAAAAGCCCAAGGATATTCTATTTTTTCCTAGGATCATTAGGTTAATATCTTTCATGGACTTTAATATTAGGTTTTTCTCTTTTTTGTGAATGTCCCTGATTATTTGATGCTGTAAGCATGTCCTTTTTCAGCCGGATGTTAGTGTTAGACGCCAGCATTGGCCCAGGCCTTAGAGACAGGGCAATGAACAAGGCCTTTGAGTTCCTGACCCTCAAGGAACTGATAGTCTAATCTAACTTCCCTAAATCAAAAATGTCATCATAATCCCTTTACTACCACATGTGGTATGGGATTACCTTAAGAATTAAATACTGGGCTCAACATCTAGCACCAGCAACTGTTCAGTAAGATCTAGTCCCATTGCACATTCCCAAGAAAGAATAACAGGTTTTATGTTTCTAGTTCCACCACTGGGGGAAGAAAAAACTGTGTCTTTCTATGTGTATCATATTGTATTCTTCATTCCACTCACAGCTTTCATCCATCCCAGCTAAAAAGGAAAACTTAAAACAAGATCAGAAAACAAGGCTCAATGGCCAAATCTGACCCATCTTTTTGTCTAGGTAAATACATTTTATTTGAACACACACACGCAAACATGACAGTGTATAAACAGTAGACACCTTAAGAAAAAAATGGAACGTGAAAATGAACAATTTTAGAATCCAAAGAAATGGCATGCGGTACTGTGGCTACGGAGGCATGCGGAGGCCAATGTATTTAGCTAAACAAAATTCTTAAAAATAACTACCCCAAGGTGTTGAAATAGCTTAAGATATGACACAAACCAACAAGTATTTATTCTTGAAAAACTGCTTTGTCTTCGGGTGAGAACAGCACTAATCTGTGGCCTTTGTGTGTGCAGGTATCACCATACTCCTCCCCTTCTTCAGGCATCTACCACACACATACACACACATGTGCATGTCTCAAACTTGGTTGCTTGAGATCTGTAGCTTTATCAGAGTGCAGATGGCTGCAAAACCAACAGCTTTACTGTAAGAGAGGACAGAGTCAATTTGGAGCAGGTGGTTAAAACTTCTAGCTTTGTCAGATAAACATGGCAATTATGGTAAGAAACAAATTCCCATGGAAAACAAATGGGGAAGTCCACAGTCGTGAGTGGCAAACCAGCCAGAATTTAAGAGAGATCCTAGAAGGATATAAAACTAGATAAGTTGTGTACACATCTCTGGCTGACCAGGAAACTGAACATATACAGAGGAGACTCAGGGGAATACAGAGGAAATTAAAAGGCAAGAGAGAGATTTGAGGACTGCATGAACACTGAATGTTCTCTCCAGCTCACACACATATCGATCACAGAAGGTGGAAGCCTTATGAACTTGACACATTTTAACAGAACCTCTGCCCACATCATTGACTGCCTCATAAGCCATGTACTCACAGGAGAAAGCCAGGGATGCCAGACTTAAAAATAAAAATTGGAATAAAAGATTTGAGCAGACATATGAGCACTTAAAAACAATGGGAAAAAGATGTCTGGAGTAAGACAAGTTACCAAAACAAAACAAAAAAAACAGGCGCCTGGGTGGCTCAGTTGGTTAAGCGTCCGACTTCGGCTCAGGTCATGATCTCGCAGTTCGTGAGTTCAAGCCCCGCGTCGGGCTCTGTGCTGACAGCTCAGAGCCTGGAGCCTGTTTCAGATTCTGTGTCTCCCTCTCTCTCTGACCCTCCCCCCGTTCATGCTCTCTCTCTGTCTCAAAAATAAATATAAGTTAAAAAAAATTTAAAAAAAAGACCCCCAAAATCAAAAAGCCAAACAAGAAGATGCTAGAAAAATAAAATTTCGGGTTACTAAAATATATCTAAAATGTTTAGATTTCAACCAAAAATTAGGAGAAATTCAAAGAAATAGCAATTTGTTATCCACAGACTTCACTAGAAATCATTTGTAATTGATCTTAGATTTTGCAGTTAGGAGACAAAGACTTTAAAGAAGCTAAGAGTATGTGGAATATTCTGTAGCTGAATGTTTCTTTGATCCTTGTGTTATTTATAAATGAATCGAATAATTTCATATATTTGGGGGATTTCCCAACTTTTTTTTCGTTCTTGATTTCTAATTTTATTTTGGCTTATTTGGAGATTTTTCTTTGCATTATCTCCTTCCATTTAATTTACAATGGCTTGTTCTATGCTATAGCATAAGGTGATGAAAGTGTTCTTCACCTGGATCATAGGGATTACTGTTCAATTATATAAATTTACCAAAAATTATGAAACTGTACACTTAAAGCAGATGAACTTTATGATATGTAAACTATACCCCAATAAATATGTTGAAAACGATACAAAATGGATAGCAAGTTCCAAGAGAAAGTCACAGATATACAATATAGGAAAAGAAGATGAAATATATGTACAATAGGTGTCCTCAAAGAAGCAAAGCAAAGCAATGGAATAGAATAATCACTAAAATTGGTAACTCAAGAATGCCTCTTGAAATTAAAAAATATGTATTGAGGGGTACCTGGGTGGCTCAGTTGGTTGGGTGTCCAACTTCGGCTCAGGTCATGATCTCATGGTTTGTGAGTTCGAGCCCCACATCAGGCTCTGTGCTGATAGCTCAGAGCCTGGAGCCTGCTTCAGATTCTGTGTCTCCCTCTCTCTGCCCCTTCCCTGGTCATGATCAGTCTGTCTCTATCTCTCAATAAAGAATAAACGTTAAAAAAATTTTTTTAAATACAAAAAATAAAAAATATGTATTGAAATCACATATTGAAAGGGTACAACGAGTATCTAGAAGAATTTACTCAGAACAACCAGCACCAGGATACATTTTGCAAATCCAAATATCATTGTTTGTAATAAGATCAACAAAACATATAATGTATTAGCTTACCTAATCAAGGGCAAAAGGGAGAAAACACAAAAATTAAAAATAGTAAGTGAAGAACTTTTCAAAAATCACAAAATAAAGATATATTTGAGTATCACTGTGTAAATATACTTTAAAATCTAAATGAAATTAATTTTTTTCTCCCAGGATCCTATTTAAATTCAAGTTAGTTAACATGTAGTGTAGTATTGGTTTCAGGTAAAATAAATTATTTTTTCTTTTTTTTTCTTTTTTTCTTTTTTTTTTTTCAGAAAGAGAGAGAAGGAGAGAGACATGGGGGGTGGGCAGAGAGAAAGAGAGAGAGAGAGAGAGAGAGAGAGAGAGAGAGAGAGAGTATCTTAAGCAGGCTCCATGATCAGCACAGAGCCTGCTGCAGAGCTTGATCCCATGACCCTAGGAGCATGACCTGAGCCGAAATCTAAGAGTTTGGCGTTCAACTGACTGAGCCACCCAGGCACCCCAATGAAATAACAAATATACTACTTAAAATTGACCTTGGTAAAGACAGAAAGTCTAAACAGGACAATCACCATAGAAGAAATAGAAAAAATTATAAAGACCTCACTGTGCTTCCTCACCCCAGTGCACACAATGAATCACCAGGCCCAATATTTGCACTGGGTACTCTACCAAACATTTATGTATTAGATCATTTCTATGTTACTGGAACTATTTCAGAATATGGAAAGGGAGGGAGATTTCCAACTTCATTTTTCTCTATTAAACACAACTGTATTGTTTTAGTAGGACTACATTTCAGTATTTTTACATTTATGACTTTAATAACTTAAATGAGTTGTAATTTTCATACTCTAAAATCTATCTTCATTTTAAATGTATAAACTAACAATTTTTAGTAAATTGATGAGTTCTGCTGTCATCATCACTATAATCCACTTTTTGAACATTTCCCTCACTCCAGTAAGATCCCCTTGCCCATTTAAAGCTAATCTTCATTCTGACTTCTAGCCCTAGGCACCCACTAATTTACTTTCCTGCTCTAGAGATTTGACTTTATTAGACATTTCATATAAATTAATTCATACAATATGTTGTCTTTTGTGTCTGGCTTCTTTTATTTAGCATACTGTTTTTAAGGTTTATCCACATTATAGTATATATCAATATTTCCCTTTTGTCAATTTAATTTCCCCAAGGAAGTATAATAGTGATTCCAAAATATGACCAAAAAAATTCATCAAAAAATAAAACTATAGATCAACATCACCTTTAAATATCAAAATAAAAATCTCTAATGAAGTATTTGCAAACAGGATCCCACCATCTTATTAATAGAACTAAGGAGAAGGTCTATATGATTATTTTCCTGGATACAGAAAAAAACTTTGCAAAAATTTAATACCATTTATTTAAAAAACTCAACAAAACTGGAATTTTTGGATACTTTAATATGATAAAATATATATGCTTTAACGAAAAAGCCAGTCCCTTAATGTGAAAATAGAAGCTATCCAAACAAAGATGCCCACTGCATTAATCTTAGCCTATTATTGTTTCAGAGGATATCAGTCAAAGCACCCAGAATCATACAAATTGGAACTGGCATTCCTTTTCAGATGACATGATTGTATATCTTCAAAACTAAAAAGAATCAATAGAAAAGCCACCGAAAACAATAAGAAAAATTAATGAATTTCAGGTGCGTTCATTTCCATTCCTGCTGTAACAAATTACCACAACATAGTGGCTTAAAACAACAAAAATGTGTTACCTTATAGTTCCGGGTCTCACTAGGTTAAAATCAAGGTGTTGGCAGGACTACATACCTTCTGGAGCCTCTAGGGAAAAATGAATTTCCTTGCTATTTCCAGCTTCTCGAAGCCATCCTCATTTCCTTACTTGTGGC
>NW_026057686.1:0-14889 GCF_023721935.1 Panthera uncia
CTATTTTTAATTTCTCCTTCTTTGCCAATAAACTATAATTCCTGGGGCGTTTGGGTGGCTTAGTCGGTTAAGCGTCCGACTTTGACGCAAGTCGTGATCTTGCAGTCCATGAGTTTGAGCCCTGCGTCAGGCTCTGTCCTGAGAGCTCAGAGCCTCGAGCCTGCCTTAGTTTCAGTATCTCCCACTCTCTCCCCCCTCCCCAGCTCGGGCTCTCTCAAAAAAAGAAAAAAGAAGCATTAAAAATGAAAAATAATTCCTAATTTGGAATTTGTGAAATTCCATTTATACCAGATTTTCTAACATCACCATCTTGATGTGAAGAGCTTATCTGAAAAGTCACTAATAATATTTTTGATGACACATATGTGACAAGGTCAGAATGAAACTTACAGGGAGCTATGAATCAGTTGTGAATTTACTGTATGTATCCTTGGATAATATTTCCAATGAAATGTGCTTTAGGGACATGGATGGATGAAATAATGTCCACCAGTCATATAGGTAAATATCCTATAGGACCGTTATGCCTTCAATTACTAATTGCCATCTCTTCAGCATTAAAAAAAAATCTGGGACAAGAAAATGTCTTTGAATTTGATTTAAGAGAAGACTAGAGTGTTTTAAAGTGTTCACCTACCTTCTGGAATCCTCAGATTAGTTGTGGACAGGAGGATAGCAACCCACGATTGGGATGCACCCCGCTAGTCCCAGAGGGAGGATATGGACCTTATTGTCAATTTTGTAAAATCAATATCAGCAGTCCACCTCTGCCAGGTACAGACTTCAGGACCTGGGGACAACATGATGCTTGATGCCTGGGTTCAGAACTTGAGGAAGGCCAGCTGGTGGGGGGGAGGGGAAATCCAACAGGGCCTGGGGCAGTGAGAGAGATGGCCCCAGGACACCTCCCCACAGGGCAGACTTGGAGTATACCTGCCAAAGAGCAGCACAATCTCCCTCAAGACATCCCTCTCCATGACAGAACATGAGGCTGAGCCTCATAATTCCAGAAGAAATGAGGGATACTCTTCTGTTCAATTCCAATGGCTTCTACAGAGCTTGGACCCAGGGATGTTGGAGTCTTGGGGTCATGGAACTCTGATGCCCACGATACGATCCCTTTCTGCCCCAGCACGCAGAGCCATCTCATACATCCCCTCTCCCCTGATGCATCTAATGCCATCCACATACCTCGAGCAGGTGTCTACCTTCTTCTTTGTACTTCCTCTTTGTCACTGTTTCTCTCTAACCACATCTATGTTTCTTCCTTTCACTCTTTAGGGAGTGGTGTAACATATGGTGCTAACCTTTATTCTTATACATGTGAATATCCAATTTTCCCAGCACCAGTTATTCAAGAGACTATTCTTCTCCACTGTGTATTTTTGACTCCCTTGTCAAATACTAGTTGACTGTGCATACATGGGTTTAGATTGGGCTCTCAATTTCCGTTCCATTGTCTTGTGTGTGTGCTTATGCCAGTGACATAACAGTGACTTCTTTGTGTTAGAATGAAGCTTGAAATCAAGAAGTGTGATGCCTCCTATTTTGTCCTTTCTTGCATTGGCTACTTAGGGTCTTTTTGTGGTTCCAAATACATTTGAGGATATGTGTTTCTAATTGCATAAAAATTGCATCGGAGTCTTGATAGAGGTAGCACTGAATCTCTAGAGGGCTTTGAGTAGTATGGACGTTGTATCTGTATTAATTCCTCCTACAGATGGACATGGGGTGGCTTTTCACTGACTTGTGTGTTCTGTTTCTTCCATGCAAATTGAATTTCTTCCATTTCTGCACACAGGTTTTGTAGTTATCTGTAGAGATCTTTCACCTCCTTGGCTAAATTTATTCCAATAAATTTTATTGTTTTGGATGCTATTGTAAACGTATGGCCAACTAATCTTTGACAAAGCAGGAAAGATTGTCCAATGGAAAAAAGACAGTCTCTTTAACAAACGGTGCTGGGAGAACTGGACAGCAACATGCAGAAGATTGAAACTAGACCACTTTCTCAACCATTCACAAAAATAAACTCAAAATGGATAAAGGATCTGAATGTGAGACAGGAAACCATCCAAACCCTAGAGGAGAAAGCAGGAAAAGACCTCTCTGACCTCAGCCGTAACAATTTCTTACTTGACACATCCCCAAAGGCAAGGGAATTAAAAGCAAAATGAACTCCTGGGACCTTATGAAGATAAAAAGCTTCTCCACAGCAAAGGAAACAACCAACAAAACTAAAAGGCATCCAACGGAATGGGAAAAGATATTTGCAAATGACATAGCGGACACAGGGCTAGTATCCAAAATCTATAAAGAGCTCACCAAACTCCACACCCGAAAAACAAGTAATCCAGTTAAGAAATGGGCAGAAAACATGAATAGACACTTTTCTAAAGAAGACACCCAGATGGCCAACAGGCACATGAAAAGATGCTCAATGTCGCTCCTCATCAGGGAAATACACATTCAGATATCACCTGACGTCAGTCAGAGTGGCCAAAATGAGCAAATCAGGAGACTATAGATGCTGGCGAGAATGTGGGGAAACGGGAACCTTCTTGCACTCTTGGTGGGAATGCAAATTGGTGCAGCCACTCTGGAAAACAGTGTGGAGGTTCCTCAAAAAATTAAAAATAGGCCTACCCTATGACCCAGCAATAGCACTGCTAGGAATTTACCCAAGGGATACAGGAGTACTGATGCATAGGGGCACTTGTACCCCAATGTTTATAGCAGCACTCTCAACAATAGCCAAATTATGGAAAGAGCCTAAATGTCCATCAACTGATGAATGGATAAAGAAAGGGTGGTTTATATACACAATGGAGTACTACATGGCAATGAGAAAGAATGAAATATGGCCCTTTGTAGCAACATGGATGGAACTGGAGAGTGTGATGCTAAGTGAAATAAGCCATACAGAGAAAGACAGATACCATATGGTTTCACGCTTATGTAGATCCTGAGAAACTTAACAGAAACCAATGGGGGAGGGGAAGGAAAAAAAAGAGGTTAGAGTGGAAGAGAGCCAAACCATAAGAGACTGTTAAAAACTGAGAACAAACTGAGGGTTGATGGGGGGTGGGAGGTAGGGGAGGGTGGGTGATGGGTATTGAGGAGGGCACATTTTGGATTGAGCACTGGGTGTTGTATGGAAACTAATTTGACAATAAACTTCATATATTGAAAAAAAATAAAATAAAATGTATTTATTTAGTTTAGTTTAAATTTATGTATGCATTTCTTCAGTATTTATTTTTTCAAGTTTTTATTTAAATTCCAATTGGTTAACATACAGTGTATGTTAATTTCAGGTATATAATGTAGTCATCCATCACTTACATACAACACCCAGTGATCCTCACTGCTAGCGCCCTCCATAGCCCATCACCCATTTAACCCATTCCCCTGCCCACCTCACTTATAGTAACCCTCCATTTGCTATTTATAGTTAAGAGTCTGGTTTCTGGTTGATTTTTATTTCATTCAATTATGTGAGGGGTCACATTTATTGATATGCATTTCTGAAACATCCTGCCTTTACAGGGAAAAAACCCTTCATCACGGTCAATGATCCTTTTCATGTGATCCTGAATTTGGTTTGCCTGTATGTTACTGGGAATGATCCATCTATATTCATCACGGGGATACTGGCCTATAGATTTCTGTTCAGGTAGTATCCTTTCTGGCTTCCTACCAGGGTAATTCCAGTCTCATGAAATGAGTTTGGTGGTGTTCATTCCTTTTGAATCAATGAGAGGACTGCTGTTAGTTCTTCTTTTTTTTTTTAAATTTTTTTCAACATTTTTATTTATTTTTGGGACAGAGAGAGACAGAGCATGAACGGGGGAGGGGCAGAGAGAGAGGGAGACACAGAATCGGAAACAGGCTCCTGGCTCCGAGGCATCAGCCCAGAGCCTGACGCGGGTCTCGAACTCACGGACCGCGAGATCGTGACCTGGCTGAAGTCGGACGCTTTGTTAGTTCTTCTACAAATGTTTGGTTAAATTCACCAATGAATCCACCTGGTCCTGGGGTTTTCTTCCTTGGCAGAACATCGATTACTGATTCAATTTACTTACATTGGTTATCTTCTTGTATTGATACAGTCTTCCTTTAATGGGTCTGTGCAAACCTTCCATATCTTCCTGATACAATCTTGGTAGGTTGTGTGTTCCTAAGAACCTATCCATTTCTTCTAGGTAGGTAGTTTTCTGTCATCTAATTTGGCCATAGTTGCCACTTTGTCTGCTTTATGTTTCTTTGGTATAAGGCATAATATCTTCTCTTTTATTTATAATTCTTTTGAATTTGGTCCTCTTTATGTATTAGCATAGTCCATGTATAGTCCTGACAATTTTGTTTCACTCTTCTGAAAACCCACTGTTGGTCTTCTTCATATTTTCTATTGATTTCATGGTCTGTTTCATTGGTTTCCACTCTCATATGGATTAATTTCTCCCTTTTGAGAACATTGGGCATAGATTGTTTTTTTCTTCTAGTTCTTAGAAGTTAAAGGTAGGTTGTTCATTTGAGTCTCAAATCTATCCTCCACGCATGCAAAGCCAGTGACTCATCAGAGAAGCTTCAATAAGTCTTTTCTGTCCTATTTCTCATTCTCAGAACTCTGAGAAATAGAATCCGAAAATTTATTTGAAGACACAATAAATGAAAACTTCCCTAATGCAGGGAAGGAAAGAGATACAGAGCAGGAGGCACAAAGAACCCCCATTATATTCAACAGAAGCAGATCCACACCAAGTCGTATAGTAATTAAAACCCAAAATGTCGTGATAAAGAAAAATTTTCACAGCAAGAAAACAAAAGTTGACAGTTACCTACAAGGGAAACCCCATAAAGTTATCACTGGATGTATTTCAGAAGAAACTTTGAAACCGTAAGTGAGCAGCACGGTTTGGTAAAGTTGCCGAATGGAAAACATCTGCAGCCAAAGAGTCTATCCAGCAAACTATCATTCAGATGGAAGGAGAGATCAAGAGGTTCCCAAATAAATACTAAGCGAGTTCACAATCAACAAACCACCCTTGCAAGAAATGTTAAAGGGGACTCTTTAAGTGGAAAAGAAACACCTAAAGTGACAATATTAAAGTGTGAAACGCAAAAGCAATAAAAATGAGTATATCTGTAAAACATCAGTCAAGGTATTCACAATATGAAAGGTTTCAAAATAGGAACACTACATAGCTACAACACGGGAAGGAGAGGAGTAAACAACTGGTTCAAACTTAAACAACTATCAACTTAATAAAGACTCCTATATACAGAAGTGGTTAGGTACAAACCTAATAATACCCACAAATCAAACACTACTAATACATATGCAGAGTATAAAGACAAACAATTTCAACTGTGAAATTGTGAAGAAACCCAGCAAATCAAAATAAGAGAAAGAGAACAAAGGATCAGAAAAAATCAGAAATAACCAATATCAAGTAATAATAGGACAAGCACATGTCTATCAATTACATTGAATAGAAACAGAATAAATTCTCAAATCAAAGGCACTGGGTGACAGATAGGGGCAACTGGATGTCTCAATCGCTTGAGATTTCGACTCTTGATTTCGGTTCAGGCTATGATCGCAGGATCATGGGATTGAGCCCCAACTGGGCTCTGCACTGAGCATGGAACTTGGTGAGGATTCATTCACATTCTCATTC
This sequence comes from Panthera uncia, assembly GCF_023721935.1. NCBI lineage: Eukaryota > Metazoa > Chordata > Mammalia > Carnivora > Felidae > Panthera > Panthera uncia. The sequence goes on from NW_026057686.1 coordinate 5,685, forward strand.
TCTCTCTCACTCTCTGTCTCTCTCTTCCCTCATTCCCCCCACCCCGCCCTCCCATGCCTGTGCTCACTCTCTTCATAATGAAAAGCACTGGGTGATAGAATGAGTAAATATATAGGACCCATCTATCTTCTACCTACAAGAGACTAATTATAGAACTAAGGTTTCAAAAGAAATCTGCACTAGCAGTACCTTTATCAGACAAAATAGATTTAAAAATAAAACTGTAACAAGAGACAAAGGACACTATAATAATAAAAGATACAATCGAACAAAAAGATAGAACAATTGTAAACATATATGCGCTCAACCTGAGAGCATCCAAATACACAAAACAGTCCAAAACTAAAGAATTGATAGTCATCCAATAATAGTAGGGCACTTTAACACCCCAATTACATCAATGGAGAGATATTTCCATCAGAAAATCAGCAAAGAAGTAGAGATTTTGAATGATAGAGTAGACCAGATGGACTTAACCGATATATTTTAGACATTCCATCCTAAAACAGCACAATACACATTCTTTTCACGTGCACATAACATTCCCCACACTCGATATTAGGTCATAAAACAAGCCAAAACAAAATCAAACCGATTGACACCATACCATGTGTCTTTTCAGACCACAAAGCTATGAAACTAGAACTCTACAACAAGAAAAAAAAATCTGGAAAAGGCACAAAATCATGGAAGTTAACATGCCACTAAACAAACAATGGCTCAACCAACAAATCAAAGAGAAAATAAAAAAAAAAACCATGGAAACAAATGAAAATGAAAACAGAAGAATCCAAACTTCTGTAAAGCAGGAAAACTAGTTCTAACAGGGAAGTTTATAACAATACAAGTCTGCCTCAGGCAAAAAGAAACAAACAAACAAACAAACAAACACTGAAGTAAACTCCATAACTTTATAAAATAAAAACCAGACAAAGGACAACAAACAAAACTCACAAAGGACAGAATGAAGAAAATAATTAAAATCAAAAAAGAAACAAATGATATAGAGATTAAAACTATGCACCCCATGCATCAAAAACGGATGAGGCAGTACGTGAAATCCTATCATACCTAGAGAGGCAGGGTGGCGATGTGAAACAGTCCAGAGCCAAGCAAGAAAGGGGCAAGGCAAAAAGAACCTCCGGTGCAGAGAGACAGGGGCGAAAAGAATGAACACACTCTCTCCCAGATCCAGGTCGATGTCTACGCATAAACATCTCCCCGTTCCAAGTGGGAGTGCAAACATAACTTAATTCTTGTCCTTGACCTAACCCTAACACTAACCCAAATCCCAACACCTAAACATAACAGCTAACCCTAACCATAACCCTAATACTAAACCCTGTCCCTATCCCTACACCTAAACCCAAACCTAACCCTACCGAACTGAGAAAGTAAACAATCCCTGAACTAACTGTGACCTTGTGCCTAAACCTCTAACCCTAACCATATAACTCTAACCCTAAAACCATAACCCTAATGCTCTAACTTTACCCGCTAACCCTAAAATTATAAAACCTAACACTAACCCTAACCCTAACCATAAAACTCGACCACTAACCCTAACCCTAACCGCTAATCGAATCTCCACACCCATAACCCGAACCCAAGTCCTAGACCTAGACCTCACTTTATCCCTAAACCTAACGCAAACCCTAACACTAATGCTATCAACTTACCCTAACCCCACCATCTAACCATTACTCTAACTCTCAAACCCAAACCATAACCCTAAACCTAAGCCTAACTCAAGCCCAAACCTAATGCCTAAACCTAACACTTAACCATAACACTAAACACTAACCATAACCCTAAACATAACCCTAATGCATAAACCTAACTCTAACCCCTAACAGTAACCCCTAACAACAACCCTAACCATAACCCTAACGCCTAACACCAAACCCAATCCCAAACCCTAACCCAACGCACACGACACACAGGAATGGTGTCACATACACACTGGTGAAGTCCCTGGTCAGAACATTAACCCTAGTTAAGAATCTTTCTAGATGGGGACCCAATTCCTATCTCTGAGAACACCACAAACAAATGGCCCAAAGCGGTACAGAATTACTCGACATGGAACATCGAACATCATCATGAAATTTCCAATGCCCTCATGGAGCAGCACAAGGGGGCTGATGAGGCCCAACTGAAGATGGCACACACACGAGCCTGCTCCTGGAACACAAAGACTAAGCCTGAACAGCCCGTTCTGATGAGGTCCACACACAATCCTCTGGGGAGACCACTACCCTGCGGAGGTTCAGCGCTTGGAGCTTCCTGGGACCTAACGCTAACCTTAACTGTGACACTCACATACCGCTCAAACTAAACCTCAACCCAACTCTAAACCTAACCCTACACATGACCCGCACCCGTGCATGGACCCTCATTCAGCCCTCAGGGTGATCGTGGCACTGGTGTCGCTTTGGCCCTGGCAACATCCATGGAACGAACCTTAACCTTGGCAAGAGCTTTCTCCTAATGGGGACCCAATTCCCAAGTCTGAGGACATGACGGACATGGGCTTCAGAGCGGAGGAGGATACTCAGCATGGAACCTGGAATATCACAATGTCATTTCCAAAGACCAGAAGGAGCTCCACAGGGGACTTCTTGAGGTCTAACCGAGGAGTGGCACTGGCACCCAAAACTCAGCCTGACTGGGAACCTCCTTAGACCCCTCTACTCAGCCTTGTGGGGTGACAATGGCCCTACTGGGGGTATAGTGCCAGGAGCCTCCTGTGACCAAGCCCTAATCTTAACAGTGACCCACAGTATACACGTGAACCTAAACCTCACCTCATCTTTAACACTCACCCTACACCTGACTCGCACCATGCGTGTGCCCTCATATCATCGATTCAGGGAGATCACAGAACTTGTGTCACTTCAGCCCTGGAGATTTCCCTGGCCAAAACCCTAACTGTAGCTAAGGCTTTCTGCATATGGAGACCGAATTTCCACAGTCTGACAAGAGCAGGCACAATTGGTTGAGAAGCGGTGCAGGATAATTATGTGTGAAGCGTGGAACATCACCATGTCATTTCCAAAGCAGGGCTTCAGATGCACAGGAGGATTCCTGAGGCCTACCGAAGAGTGCGGATATAGGTGTGGGGCCGTGGAACGCAAAGACTAATGCTGACCGGTACCCTTCCTTCTGCACTCCAGTCAGCCATTCGGGGAAACAACTGCACTGCTGTAGGTTCAGGGTCTAGAACCTCCTGGGAACTAATCTCAACCATAAACAGAAACGTAACCCTAACGCTACACCTAAACCTAACACGAACTCTCACACTAACTCTAAACCAGACCCACACCCGCCCATGTGCCCACATTTCAGCCCTCCATGGAATTCACGAGAATGGTATCGTTTCGGCCCTGGCGACGTCCCTGTACTGAACCCTAATCCTAGCTAAGGCTCTCTCCCCATGGAGACCCAATTCCAAAGTCTGATAACAGCACGTACATGGGTTCCAGAATCGGTGCAGAAATACTCAACATAACATGGAACATCACCATGTCATATCTGAAGCACGACTGCAGCTACAACAGAGGATTTATGAGTACTACAAGAAGAGCATTCCATACACTTGTCTGGACTTTGTACCCAAGACAAATCCTTACTGGAAACCTCCCTTGTGTACTCCACTCAGCCCTTCGGGGAGACAGCTGTACGAGAGGATTCCTGAGCCCCACCAGAAGGGTGGGCCATACATTTGACTGGCCATGGAACCCAAAGACTAATCCTGACCGGCACCCTACCTTGTGTACTCCACTGAAACCTTCAGGGAGACAACTCCTCTGCTGTGGGTTCAGTACCTGGAGGCTCCTGGGACATAACCCTGACCCTAACCATAACCCTAACCATAACCCACCCTACACCTGACCCGATCTATCACACTAACTCTATACCAGACCCACAGCCGTGAATGTGCCCTCACGTCACCCTCCATGGATTCACAACACTGGTGTCACTTTGGCCCTGGCAATGTCCCTGGACCGAACCCTAACCCTAGGTAAGGCTTTCTTCCCATGGGGACCCAATTCCAAAGCCTGACAACAACACGCACACGTTCAAGAATCGGTGGAGAAATACTCGCCATGGAACATGTAACATCACAACGTCATTTCCAAAGAGCTATGACAGCTGCACTAGAGGACTTCTTAGGCCTAACCGAAGGGTGGCCCATATAATTGTCTGGCCTTGGAACCAAAAAACTAATCCTGACAGGCACCTTCCATTGTGTACTCCACTCAGACCTTTGGGGAGACACTGCTCTGCTGTGGGGTGTCTAGAGACTCCTGGGACCTAACCCTAACCCTAAACATAACCTTAAACATAACCCTCACACTACACCTAACCCTATCTGTAACCCTAACCCTACACTTGACCCGCACCGTCGCATGGGCCCTCACTTCAGCCCTCGAGGGAGATCACAAGACTGGAGTTGCTTCAGCCCTGGCGATGTCACTGGACCAAACCCTAACCCTAGCTAACCCTAGCTAAGCCTCTCTCCCCATGGGGACCCAAAACCAAGTGTGACAACACCATGCACCTGGGGTCCAGAAGCGGTGCAGGATCACTCGGCATAGAACCTGGAACAACACCACGTCCTTTCAAAGACCCGGCTGCGGCATCCCGAGAGGATTCCAGAGGCCTCACTGACCAGTGGCCCAAAGAGTTGTGTGGTCTTGGAAGCCCAAGACTAATCCTGACCAGCACCCTACCATGTGCCCTCACCTTATTACTTCGGGAAGACAACTGCACTGCTGTGGGTTCAGCGACTGGAGCATCCTGGGTCCTAACACTACCCTAAACCTAAGCCTAACCAGAACCCTCAACCGAAACCTAATCCTATCTCAAACACTAACGCTCCACTTGACCATCACCGTCGCATGGGCTCTCACTTCATCCCTGGAGGGACATCACGAGACCAGAGTCGCTTCAGACCTGGCGACGTCCAGGGACAGAACCTTAACCATAGCTAAGGCTCTCTCCCCATGTGGACCCAATACCAAAGTCTGACAACACCACATGCCTGGGCTCCAGAAGCGGTGCAGAATCACTCAGGATAGAACCTGGAAGGTCCCCATGTGCTTTCGAAGGCCTGGCTATAGCTGCCTGACAGGATTCCTGACGCCTACTACACCAGTGACCCATAGAGTTGTCAGGCCTTGGAACCAAAAGAATAATCCTGACTAGCACCCTCCCTTGTACACTCAGCCCAGTGGGGAGACAACTGCACTGCTGTGCTTTCATTGCCTGGAGCCTCCTGGGACATAATTCTAACCCTAACCCTAAACGTAATCTTAAACAGAACCCTCAACCGAAACCTAATCCTATCTTGAACTCTAACCCTACACTTGACCCGCATCATTGCTGGGCCCTCAATTCAGCCCACGAGGGAGATCACGAACCTGGAGTCGCTTCAGCCCTGCCGACTTCCCTGGACCTAACCCTAACCCTGGTTAAGGCGCTAACCCCGTGGGAACCAATTCCAAAACTGACAACAGCAAACACACGGTTTCGAGATCAGTGTAGAAATACTCTACACGGAATGTAGAACATCACCACGTCATTTCCAAAGCACGACTGCAGCTGCATGAGAGGATTCCTGAGGCCTATCCGAAGTGTCTCCCATACATTTGTCTGGAATTGGAACCCAAAGACTTATCCTGACTGAACCCTCCCTGGGGACACCACTCGGCCCCTCAGGTAGACAACAGCACTGTTGTGGAATCAGTGCTTGGAGCCTCCTGGGACCTAACCCTAACTGAAACCGAAACCCAAACCATATCCCTCAACCTACACTTAACCCTATCTCTAACTCTAACCCTGTACTTCACCTGAAACTTCGCATGGGCCCTCACTCAGCCCTCTAGGAAGATCATGAAACTGGAGTAGCTTCAGCTCTGGTGACTTCCCAGGACCGACCCCTAACCCTAGCTAAGGCTCTCTCCCCATGTGGAATAAATTTCAAGTCTGACAACAGCACGCACATGAGATAAACAATCAGTGCAGAAATACTCGGCATGGAACATGGAAATTCACCATGTCATTTGCAAACCGCGACTGCAGGTGCATGAGAGGATTCCTGAGGCCTACCTGTAGGGTGGCCAATACATTTTTCTGGCCTTGGAACCCAAAGCCTAATGTTGACCGGCACCCTCCCTTGTGTCTTCAACTCAGCCCTTCGGGGAAACATCTGCACTGCCTTGGGGTCAGTGTCTAGAGGCTCCTGAGACCTAAACCTAACAGAAACCCTAACCAGACCCCTCAGGCGAACCCAAACCCTATCTCGAACTCTAACCCTACATTTGAAGCGCACCGTCACATGGGCCCCCACTTCAGCCCTCGAGGTAGGTCACGAGACTGGTCTCATCAACACTGGCGATGTCCCTGGATCGAACGCTAACCCTAGCTAAGGCTCTCTCCCCATGGGTACCCAATACCAAAGTCTGACAACCCCAACACTTGGAGTCCTGAAGCGGTGCAGGATCACTTGGCATAGAACCTGGAACATCACTATGTTGTTTCCAAGCCCCACTGTAGCTGCCCCTGAGAATTCCTGAGGCCTACCCGACAAGTGGCCCATACAGTTGTCTGGCCTTTGAACCCAAAAATTAATCCTGACGAGCACGATCCACTGTACCCTCACTCAGCCCTTCAGGGAGACAACTGCACTGCTGTGGGGTCAGCGCTTGGATCCCCCTGGAAACTAACCCTAACCCTAACACTAGCCAGAACTCTCAACAAACCCTAACCCTATCTCAATTCAAAGCCTACTCATGACCTGCACCTTCACATGGGCCCTCACTTCAACCCTCCATGGAGATCACAAGACTGGATTCGCTTCGGCACTGGTGATGTCACCCAATCGAACCCTAAATTTAGCTAAGGTCTCTCCCCATGGGGACCCAATACCAAAGTCTGAAAACACCACGAGTCTGGGCGCATGAAGCGGTACAGAATCACTCGGCAAAAAACCTGGAACATCACCATGTCCTTTCAAAGGCCTGGCTGCAGCTGCCCAAGAGAATTCCTGAGGCCTCCCTGAAGGGTGGCCCATACATTTGTCTGGACTTGGAACTCAAAGACTAATCCTGACCTGCATCCTCCCTTGTGTACTCCACTCGGCCCTTCGGGGAGACAGTTGCTCTGATGTGGGGTCAGTGCCTGGAGTCTCCTGGGACATACCCTAACCCTAACCGTAATCTTAACCCTAGCCCTCAACCTGCTCCTAACCCTATCTATCACACTAACTCTACAGCAGGCCCACAGCTGTGCATGTGCCGTCACCTCAGTCCTCCATGGAATTCATGATACTGGTGTCGTCTCAGCCCTGTCGATGTCCCTGGTCCGAACCCTAACCATAGCTATGGCTCTCTCCCCATGGGACCCAATTCCAAAGTCTGACTACAACACGCACACGGGTTCGAAAATAGGTGCAGAAACACTTGGCATGGAACCTGAAACATCACCATGTGATTTCCAAAGCGCGAATGTGCCTACAAGAGAGTATTTCTTAGGCCTACCTGAAGAACGTCCCATAGAGTTGTCTGGTCTTGGAACCCAAAGACTAATCCTGACTGGTACCCTCCCTTGTGTACTCCACTCAGCCCTTCGTGGAGACAAGTGCACTGTTGGGGTTTCAGTGCCTGGAGCATCCTGGGTCCTAAGTCTAACCCTAACCTTAACCCTAACCATAACCCTCAACCTACACCTAACCCTGTCTCATTAAAAAGGACATCAGAATCAGAGGGCTCCCAGAAGATGAAGAGAGAGACAAAGGGATAGAAGTGTTAAGTCAGCAAATCATAGCGGATATATATATATTTTTTTTACCTAGGAAAAGGCACAGACATTAAAGTCCAGGAAGCACAGAGGACTCTCATAAGATTCCACAAAAATCCACCAGTAAAAGGAATATCATATTCAAATTCACAAAATACTCAGGCAAGGAAAGAATCATGAATGCAGCAAGGGAAAAAAGTCCTTAACCAACAAGGGAAGACAACAAAGATCAGGTTTGCAGCAGACCTACACACAGAGGCTTGGCAGGCCAGAAAGGAGTGGCAAGATATACTCAATGTGCTGAATCAGAAAACTATGCAGCCAAGAATTCCTTATCCAGCAAGTCTGTCGTTCAAAATAGAAGGACAGATTAAAAGTTTCCCAGACAAATAAAGTTTAAAGGAGTTCGTGACCACTAAGCAATTCCTCAAGGAATTTTCAGGGGGGCTCCCTGAGGGGAGAAAAGATAAAATAAAAAGAATAAAAAAAACACCAAAAGTACCAAAGACTGGATAGCACAAAAAACACCACCACAAAATCCAACGCTACAAGACACATAATGGCAATAATCTCATATCTGTGAGTACTCACTCTAAACGTCAATGGCATAGATGCTCCAATCGAAAGACACAAGGTAACAGGGTGGGGAAAAAAACAAGATCCATCTATATGCTGTTTACAAGAGACCCATATTAGACCTAAAGACACCTTCAGATTGAAAGTGAGGGGCGGCAGAACCATCTATCATACTAATGATCGCCAAAGAAAGACAGAGTAGCCTTACTCATATCAGACAATCTAGACGTCAAAATAAAGACTGTAACAAGAGATGAATAAGTGTGTTGTATCATATTGAGGGGGTCTATCCACCAAGAAGACTTAACAATTGTAAACATTTATGCTCCCAATGTGAAAGCACCCAAAGATATAAATCAATTAATCACAAGTATAAAGGAGCTCATTGATAATAAAACCATAATAGTATGGGACTTCAACACCCCATTATGACAACAGAAAGATCATTTAAACAGAAAATCAACAAACAATGGATTTGAGTGAGACACTGGACCAGATGGACTTAACAGTTATATTCAGAACATTTCATCCTAAAGCAGCAGAATGTACATTCGTCTCCAGGACACATGGAATGTCTGCAGAATAGATATCATACTGGAAAACAAATCAGCCCTCAACAAGTACAAAAAGTTCGAGATCATACCGTGCATATTATCAGACCACAATGCTATAAAACTCAAAATCATCCACAAGAAAAAATTTGGAAAGATAACAAACACTTGGAGACCAAAGAACATACTACTAAAGAATGAATGGTGGAATACAAGCTGGTGCAGCCACTCTGTAAACAGTATGGAGGTTCCTCAAAAAACTAAAAACAGAATTA
>NW_026057686.1:14899-17481 GCF_023721935.1 Panthera uncia
GCCTGACAAGCTCAGGGAACAGGGAGGGGCCAGTGTGGCAGCAGCCCAGTAAAAAAGGGGAGGGGAATAGGAGAGGCCTACAAGGAGGTAGCAGAGTCTGGGGAGGGTAGCACCTGTGTGGTGCACAGCTGGAGTCAGGTGTCTGGAGACATGAACAGCTGTGGGCAGCGCATAAAGACTTAGAGGCCCCAGATGCTGGCATATAGAAGCCTGAGGCTGGCTGAGATCACCCCAGAGTAAGGGCGGATGGAAAGCAGATGGGGGGCAGGAAGAAGATGAGGACCTACCAACACAGACACTGGTGAGCAGCGGCCCAGACGGTGGGAGGAGGAAGGAAGTAATTTTTAAAGAAAGGGGGTAATCAAGTGAGACTGTAAAATGGTGCCACGTAATCCACATACTGAAGTTTGAGACTTCACTGTGACCTTCAGCGATGTGTGTCATCCATTAAAGAGATGAGAAGTAGGGATGAGTGGGAGAGGAAGCCCATTCAGACTCAGCTGACAGAGAAACAAGGGAAGTTCTGCAGGCACCGGCACGTGCACTGCTAGGCATAGGAAGACAAAGCAGGTGGTGCTGGATGGGAAGTGATTGCTCCCCGTGGGCCAGGAGAAACAGCTGCAGGTACACAGGAAACAATAATGCTAGTATGTGCAACAAGAAATATTTGTACTTGCTTAAGCTCTATCAGAGCGGATAACCATGGATAGTTAACCATGAGATAAAAATAACCTAACTGTAAAGTCAATACCAAACCAATTGTTGACCCAACACAGATAGGCAATCAAGGAAAGATGAAAGGAAGTAAAAGGAACTCAGTGAACACAAACCCCACCTGCTTACCAGTAAAATCACCTCTAGCATTTCTAGTTTTAGAGGCCCCGCCTGCCTAGGGACATTCATGAAATGGCCATGGTATCCTGACCGTGGAAAAGTAGCATAATCACTTGTTTCCTAAATAGTGACTCATTTGAATGACCACACGAGGGTTTCACTGTCTCTTCCAATCGGTGAAATGGACCTTCCCATGAAGAGGCGGGAATAGAGCAAGAAGACAAGTAGACTGATGGAGCTGCTTTAAAATGTTTTTAGCTTCACTGTTTTTTGAGAGAGAGAGAGACAGACAGACAGAGACAGAACACACGTGGGGAAGGGGCAGACAGAGAGTGAGACACAGTATTTGAAGCAGGCTGCATGTTCAGAGTCATCAGCATAGAGGTGAAGCGAGGGTTCGAAACCACAAACTGTGAGACTATGACCTGAAGTGGGACACTTAATCCACTGAGCGGCTGAGGCAGTGCAAAATACGTCTGGCCTAAAAGAAACATCAAGGCTACATCGCCGAAGAAGGGGTGCAGAAGGGGCACATGCATGATCCCCTCCCGTGCCAAGGTGTGGGAAAGAACATGAGTGACACCCCTCCATTGCAGAGACAGTGGCGCAATGGTGACCCCCTCCCTTGATGTGGGAGGGCGCATGTGTTAACCCCCTCCTGTCCAAAGGGGGGGGGACGCTAATGCTTGAAAACCTCTCATACCCAGGGTGGAGGAAGTACTACCTAAGCCTTACCCTACGCCTTATGTCAGTGCCAACTCTAACACTTACCTTAAGAGATGTGTGTTTCTTCAGCTGTGAAAGTGAAAGAACCATTCGTGAAATATCACATTTAATAGTGACATCACTACTCTCTCCCTAAAAGGTGGCACTGTGCATGGGTGACCATCTCACACACCAACCAGGGGCAAGGCAGAATCCTGAACCACCTCTGGTGTCAAGTGGGGTGGGGCACATGTTTGAATGCCCTCCAATGCTGAGGGGGGTTATGTGCATGTGTGAACACCCTTCCCACTGAGGTGAGTGGGGCCAAGCATGAACATTGTCCCTTGCTGAGGGAGGGTTGTGTGCCTGTACAAATGGTCTGCCTCACAGAGCGGGGGTTATGGGCATGCCTGAACCCCCTTTGGCAAGGAGGGGGGGGGGCTTTGCACATGCGTGAACACCATCCTGGCGAGGGGAGCGGGGAGCATACGTCAACGCCCTCCCTGGCCGTGTTTCTTCAGCTGTGAAAGTGAAAAGAACCATTCATGAAACATCACATTCAATAGTGACATCAGTACTTCCTCCCTGAGGGGTGGCGCTGTGCATGGGTGACCGACTCACATGCTGACAGGGGGCCAGGCGGAAGCCTGAACCACCTCCTGTGCTAAGTGGGGCAGGGTGCATGCACCAACGACCTCCCTGGCTGAGGTGGTGGTTCTGTGCATGCCTGAACACCCTTCCTTGCCCAGGGGAGGGGGGTGCATGTGCAAATGCCTTCCCTCATTGAGGGTAGCTGTGTGCATGCGTGAACATACACCAGTAGGGGGGGCTGTGCGCATGCCTGTACAGCCTCCTGCGGTAGTGGGTAAGGAGCATGCATGCATGCCCTCCCTCACTGATGGGGCTTGTGCTCATGTGGAAACGCCCTACCTCTTGGAGCAGGAGTTTTGTGCATGTGTGAACACTCTTCCGCCAGTAGGGAGAGCTGTACACATGTGTGAACAGCACCCAGTGGTATGGGGCGGGGCCCACGTGCGAATGGC
>NW_026057687.1:0-17467 GCF_023721935.1 Panthera uncia
CCCGGGGGGACATGTGGCCCAGCCGAGCATTCAGGACCGCCAAGCCCCGGGGCCCGTGCGCCCTCCTGCCTCCCCACTGTTCTGGTCCCAGATTGCTTTGTCCTATTGTCCTGACCTGAGGATATTTGGCTCTGAGTTCTTTTGGCCCCACGTCTATGAATGTTTCTGTCAGCACGACGCGGCCTGTGGGGTGCCGAATTCTAGGCGGCCCCGTGATCCCCAACCCGTTCCAGGACATAAGGGGACCTGAAGACGGGAATTCATAGTTAAGATTATGAGTCCACTGGCCTCCAGACAGGGAGAACCTGCTGGGGCCTGACCTAATCACGTGGCCTTTAAAGGCCGAGGATCTCCCCTGGCGAGTGGCAGTGCGGGGGCAGCGGTTGGGAGCAGGACTCCGCACAGCACTGCCGAAGGTGGAGGGGCTCGTGACAAGCGGCCTCTGCTTGCTGAGCGCCACCCCCGCCGATAGGCGGGGAGAGAGCCAGACCCCGTTGCCGCCCCTCGAGGAACTGACTTCTGCCCAAACCCCAACGAGCCTAGCAGTGCCGTCTTCCCGGGGCTTTCGGGGGAGAACCCAGACCGGTCCGGGGCAGGGGACCCGGCTGCACTGGGTCCTGACCTGCACTCCGTGGACCCTCCAGAAGTTAACAGCCTACCCGGAGGGAGTTTTCCTGGAGCACAGGCCTCCTGTTAGTTCCTGGTGCTGCCCTGACCCATACCGCAAGCTGGGACGCCCGGGACCCCAGAGATGTCTTCTCTCTCAGTTCTGGAGGACGCGGTCCGAAATCGGCATTGCTGCGCTGAAATCGAGGCACCTGCGGGGCGGAAGGATGCTTCGGCTTCGGTGACGTCAGGGCCGCCGCTCACACGGGAGCGCTTGCCGCTCTCGTGCGTCCCTCCCCAACGGAAGGCCGGCGCTCTCATCCGAGCCCACCAGGAAAACCCAGGACCACCCGGGATAGACACCCATCTCAGGACCCTTACCTTGATCACACTTGCAGAGGACTTTATGCCAAATAGGGTCTCACTTCCGGTTCCTGGGGCTGGGACCTCTTCTCTTGGGGGCCACCATTCAGCCGCAGAGGCGGTCGAACCCCTTGGCCAAGTTTCTATGCAGAAGAGTTGAATCCTTCTTCCAGTCTTCTGTTTCGTTCACACCTCAGAATGAACTGCCAGGGCCACCTGCCCCACCCGCGGGGACCAGAAGAACCCTGGAAATGGCAGCCCAAGTGAAAAACCCACTCATGTAGCAAGTGGGGGGCCCCTGCTCTCCAGCTCCTTCCCTCCTTTGCTCTGACCCAGCTCCTCCCCCGAAAGCCCCTGCCACACTAACCAGAGTGAGGGGGCCGTGGACAGACAGACGGATGTAGGAAGGGGTGGCTGGGTCAGTCATGAGAGGCACCGCCATCAGCCACAGGCTGGGAGGGGGTGAGTGGGGGCGAGGTGGCCCTCCTGGGTTCGGAGGGGCTGTCGCTCAGCAACAGTGGGGCCTGTACAAGTGGCCACCGGAGCCTGGGGTCTGCGCAGACGCAGGGGGCTCTGGGCAGAGCTGGTCCCCTGCCCCATCGGGGCGCACGGAGGGGCCAAGTTCCCGCTCCAACCACAGGAAGTATCAGGCGGGAGGCGAGGGGAGGGGACAGCTCCGGCTGCCCCTTTTGTCTGCTCGGGAGGGGAGGGGCCTGTCCAGGGGACACGGAGCAGACACCAGGTTTTCTGTCCTTTCAACCACAAACCGCTTCCACGTCAGGTCTGGAAGGCAGGAGAATCTTCTCTTCTTCCTTGCTGGTGGGCAAGAGAGAACCCTGGGGGAGTGGGGGGGTGTGTGGGGGGGAGCTGCCGGCCTGGCCTGCGTCTGTCCCAGTCAGGAGCCCGGGCTGGGCTGCAGTCAGCGGGGAGCCCCGCGTCACAGCGACCCAACACACAGAGAGGCTGGGAACATGGGGGAACATAGGTGTGTCCCCATCTCCCCACCACCGACACCCCCCGCCTGGACTTCTCCGCCACCCTACAAGCAAAATGGAATTATTGCTAAGTCCAGACCTGACTTTGGAGGGTCTCGGCTTTGAGGAAGGCCCCAGATGGCTCTGGGCCTCAGCGGGGGCAGTGAGTGATGCCCCGGGAACGTGGGGCCCACCTGCAGCATGGCCCGCAGGGCTTTGGAGGCTCGGAGCCATGGGGGAGGGGAAGGGAGCTGCAGACAGAGGTCCAGGCTGGGTGTGAAGAGGGTGACAGGGACAGTCACTCCACGGGACCCCTATGGGCAGCCGGCGGACAGGTCTGCTGGCCTGGACTCTTGTCCCGGTTAAAGAAAGAACGTTCAATGAGGCTTGCTACAGAGGGGGAGGGGACGCCCAGCGCCATAGGTGTGGGGACCACGGTGACGGGATCTTGCAGGGCCGGGGAAGGACTGGCTCACGAGACAGCACAGGCCAGTGGAGACATGTAGCAAGGAGCAGTCGGCGTGTGGAAAATTGCTGAGGAGAAACAGGGCGGGAGGTTCCTGCTGAAGGCGGTCACGTTGCCTGGGGACCCCGGGGGTCGAGGAGCCTGATGGATGTTCAGGGGGTGTGGTTCTTGCTACAACCGGATTTCACCAGGCAGTCACAGATGGGCCTAGGAGAAGGCGCTCAGACCCAAGACTCTGGTCACCCCCTGCCTGGACGAGGGAAGGGCACCCTTGGAGGCCATCAGGAAGGAGGCTCTGAGCCCGCTCCCATGGGCCCCCACCTCCCCTCTGCCAGGGAAGGGCACCAGGCTGGCTGGCGTGTCTCAGGCTGCGGCTGGCTGGGGAGGGGCCGGCCTGGGTCCTGGGGGCTGGTGAGGGATCGGTGCTTGTGTGGCTATTTCTGCTCAGTGACCCACCCCCCTCAGGACCGGGCACTGGCCCCCTGCACGCGCCCACGGGCCACTCTTGGCTTCTTGGGTAGGGGGTGGGTCCATCTTCCTCCGGCCTGGGTCGGCCCTGAGTGCATCTGACACCCGGCGGTGGGATGTGCCCGGCAGTGGTGCATCCTCTCCAAGGCCCACAGAACCTTGCCTCCTGGGACAGGACGCCGCGTGCGGGCAAGTCCTGGCTCCCCATGGCCTCAGGCCCCCGCGGCTTGCAAGATGTCACATGGGGGTTAGGCTGGGAGCTGTTGGCTGGGGAAACACGGCAGCCGTGTGCCCTGTGCCTCCTCCAGGCTGGCCACGACCACCACGGTGTGGATGGCCCTGGGTCCGGAAATCCCTGCGAGGGCGTCTGTTTCTGGAAAGCAGAGGTTTCGGGAGAGCCGAGAGTAAGAAACCACACGTTTGAAAGGAACCGTTTTGCGTCAGAGTTTCTCTCGAATGAAGGACGGACGGCCCCACTGGTTGCTTGAGCAGGAAGCACAGGGCGCTGTTGGGCGTCCCCCGTGGGCAGGGGTGAGTCCACAAACTGGCCCCTCAAGGAAACAGGGAGGACGGGCTGCGGGACTTTTTGTGGATTAAATGAGACGAGCGTGTAGCAGGCCCAGAGCCACCCTCTAGGCAAAGCCACTGGGTGATCAGAATGTTCCGGAAACATACCATTTCATTAAAGGCAGAGCATCCCTTGGAAGCTTCCAGCCGCACACACCGTGTTCCCTACCTGTTGCTATTTGCCCGCTTCTAGGGATTTCTGTCTCACCTTCTAGAACATTTTCATCCCTTGTAAGTTTATTAAAGTCGTGTATAACGTTTTTTGCATTTTTTTTTTTTTTACAAACGAATATTCAAGCATATACCTGTCACCACTAATCTTTGGACGTTTACTAAGCAGATTGTTTTAAGGTAAAAAAAAAAAAAAAAAAAAAAGGTCAAATGCTTCCATTAAAAAAGCCAACCAGGGGCGCCTGGGTGGCTCTGTCGGTTAAACATCTGACTTCAGCTCAGGTCATGATCTTACAGTTTGTGGGTTTGAGCCCCGCGTCGGACTCTGTGCTGACAGCTCAGAGTCTGGAGCTGCTTCGGGTTCTGTGTCTCCCTCTCTCTCTGCCCCTCCCCTGCTCGCACTCTGTCTCTCTGTGTCTCAAAAACAAATAAAAACATTAAAAAAAAAAAAAAAGCCAACCAAACCAAAGCAATGAGGGCAGAAAAGCCGAAATGCAGATCCAGGAGTGTGGGACTGAGGCCCTGGCCCTGGGGGTGGCCCGGACAAGCAGCACCTTCTGGGCCAGAGAGCAGAGGCTGGCCAGTCGGACAGATGGACTGGTCTGCTCCGGTCGCTCCCGCCCTGCCCCTTCCTTTGCTGGATCGCGGGCCCCGTCCCTGCAGGCTGGCACGGGGCTCGCCTGCCAGCACCCCCCACCCCGCTCTCCTCGGCCCTCGTTATCTCAGCCCTGTCCGGGGAAGATCAATGCACAATTTGCATAGCGCTGTCCCCTCTTGCCTTTTATCAATATATTAATGACAGGTTGCGGGAGGCTGTTGGTGTCAGGTCCTTCTGCGGCCGGTTCTCATGCTGCTGTGACAGAGGTCTTGGGCCGGAGCTCACAGGTCACCTCCTTCCCGAGGCGGCGGTGGCCGGCGATTGGCCTGGAGCCGGGAGTGTGGTGATGAATGTTAACCAAGCCTGGCCTGCGGATGTGGGGGTGTGGGATGTGCGGGTGGGCTCCAGATGGGAGCGGGGGACTGGGCAGGCGGGGCTGAGCCCGAGCGGGGAGAGGGGCTCCTCACCGGCCTGGGAGGACTGAGCAGGAAGGAGCCAGAAAGTCGGCCCACAGCAGGCCACGCACACTGTCCCTCTGCAGGTGACGCTGGGCAAGGACCACTCTGCCACCGCCCTGCCACACAATAACACGGGTGGCCGCCCCCTCCCAGTGCCCCGTGGACCTCAAGCCTCTCAGAGAGCGGCTCATCCTGTCTGTGTTCTGGAACTGTGTCTGGCTGGAGACCCTGGCGGGCGGGCGGTAAATAAGGCAGCAGGTGACACGTGTGGGAATGGCTGACGAACACGCAATGTCAGCCTCCCTCCTCGTCCGGGATAAATGGGGGGGTGGCCAGGCGAGCGGGCAGGGGGGAGTCAATTTGCAGCTGCCGCGTGTCTCTGGGTCTGGACTCTGCGTCTGTAAATAACTCAGCTCTCCCCCCCCCCCCACCCCGCCCCCTGCCAGCAGCAGGCTGGTGACAGGTAGGGCCCTGTGTGCAGGGACCAGAGCCGGCCGGAAGGAAGGCACGGCTGTGTGGATGGCAGTCTGCTTCCTGATATACAGAGGCTGCTGGCTCGGGGATGATCCGACAGCGGGTTTATGGCCCTTCGGAGAGGAGGCGCGTGGTCCCGTTGGCTCTGGCGCAAAGAGAAGAGGCCTGTGTGTGCTCCTCTGGGGGGTGGGTGGGCTCGGGGGCGCCCCTGGCGCTGGGCACATTCCCTTGCAGGTGCAACAACCCTGAGGCGCCCCGGGGCCTTCTCCGGGCCAGCTGACTTCATCTTCGAGGACACAGGGTGACCCACGGGGGAGCTGCCTCGGGCTGATGACACAAAGTCCATTTCACGCTTATTGGCTCAGGCTGGTGGGAGCGTCTGAGTGGGGCCAGACGCTGTCGTCCCGCTGTCTCCTGCCCTGGGGACAGCAGGGTGAAGGGGCGTTTCTGTGGCAAAAACCCGACTCAGTGGCGGGTCCCCTGGAGGGACAGGGAGAGAGGGGGAACTGACTGGGGTGACTGGCTGAGCTTTGCCGCAGGGCCTCGGGCTGCCCCTGCCGGTCCCGTGTCCGGGTTACTTAGCAGGGACCAAAGTAGCTGTTTCCAGAGCTCCTCGCAGCTCCCCATGCCCCGGGACCCCTCCTCCTGTGAGCCCCACATGCAGGCAGCACGCGGCCTCCCTGGGCGCCCGTGCTGCTGCTGACATCAGAGCTGGCCTATGCCCGTCGGGACCCACCGCCCGGCAGGTGGAGGCCCGGGGTGGCGGACGGCCTAGGGACTGGGGTCGGAGGCAGAGGTTACCAGGTGTGGGGGCTCGAGCCTGGTCCTGGGGGTCAGGGATCGGCATCCGGGGAAGGAAAAGAGAAGGGGCGCTCAGAGCAGGGTGGGGGCCCCGCCAACAGTCTGTGAGGAGGGGCTGGCGTGGCGGCCAGGGCCCTGGGCAGGGGCTGCTGGGGGACATTTGAGAAGCCAGGTGCCAGGCAAAGACGTGGACCCCATCCTGCAGGTGGGGAGGGCCATCTGGAGCCCTGGGCCGAAGGAGGACCATCCGGGTTCGGGTTTGGAACACCCTCTCTGGGGCCGCGGCGCCCACGACGCCCTCAGGGCCCCCGGCGTCTGGACCACGTCGAGTCACAAAGCCGCCGGGGTGCTGCCCGAGGCCGGCCATTCTGGGGCACCTGGGGACGCAGGGTGTGGCCGGGCCTCCCTTGGCCTCACCCGGGGCTCCTCAGCCCAGCCCAGGCCAGGGGAAGCCGTGAGGGGCCCCGTGCGGAGGAGGCCAGAGGCTGCCACGTCTGTGACCTCCAGATGGGCTGAGCCCGGACCTGAGCGCCAGGACCAAGCCCTGCTCCTGCCCTGGTGGATTTGGGGCCCCCACGCCGCCCTGGACGTCGTCGACAGGATGCCGGGTGCTCTCAGCGGCGGACGGGCCTGCGTCTTCTCTCTCCCCCTCCCTGTGGCCCCTGCCCCGACTCCCCGCCCCCACTTCCTTGCTGGCACCCTGCCAGGAGGCCAGTAGGCGCTGGCGGAGGGTGGGGTGCGAGGCCTCACCGTCTGAGGGGGGCCTGAGGAGGTCCCGCCTCGCCCACCGCCCTGCGGGCTCCTCTTGGGGACCCAGGCCTGCCCCACCCCCACCCCAGCAGCCCTCCTCTTCCCTGACCGCCCCCTGGCCTGGCCTGGGCAGGCTACGTGGTTGTCAGGGGGACCTGGGGGACGTGGGAGGGCGTAGCCCCCACCCACTCAGGTACGTGGCTTGTACCTGCTAATGAGACTTTGGGGTCTGACGCCCGGGCCTGGGCCGTGTCTCCAAGAGAGAGTTATCGCTTCCCCCTCTCGGGGCCCCTCGCCACCCTGAGCAGGAAGCCCCAGGGGCTAGATTCGATTTGGTCCGGTGTCTTGGACGGGCGTCAGCCGCGGACGGGCCGGACGTTGCTGGCTAACGGGGTGTGTGGCCTGAGTTGACCCCGACCCGGGGGACGGGTCCCCCTGGCGGCACGCACGCCCTCGGCCAAGCCCTCCCCAAACCCCATTTCTTGGGTGAGGGGTGCCGTGTCTCAGACCCACCCAGTCACACCGACACAGTCGGCCCCCTGCTGGGGACTGCAGAGCTGGCCTGGGTTCTCCATGGTCCCGGGACCCTGGGGCCAGTTCACTGCCTCAGACGGTCTGTGTGGCTGCAGCCTCGTTTCCGGGTGGGGCTCAGGGCTCAGGCCGGCAGACCCGACTTCACACCTGGCTTTGAGCCCAAGCAAGGCCCTGAGCCTCTGTCCCCTCTCTAGGAAAGGGGGGTGACTGATAATGTAGGCAGACTCCTTGGTCAGAAAGGCCGTGGTCCCCACCTGCCCACGGTTCTCAGGCCCCAAGTCTGTCCCTGGGCCGAAGGAGAGGGTGACCGAGAGGGAGGGGCTGGCAAGGATAGGCGTCCAGGGCCGGGCCTGGGGTCAGGCAGGGTGGGGGGGCACAGGCAGTGCTGGCCAACCCTGGCTGAGGGTCCTTTCCTGGGGGCTGGGCTCCTGGCCGCATGTGGGCCGGGGCTATGGAAGAAGGGTCTGCCCCTGAAGGTCAAGGGGCCTCGGGGTGGGGCCGAAGAGCATCCTCCAGGCCTTGTTCACCCTCCTGCCAGCCCTGTCCTGTGGGTGGGCTCGGGCTCAGCTCCCTTTCCCAGGGGAGGGGACAGTGGCTCAGCAAGGCTGGGAGCCTTGCCCTGGGTCACAGCCAGGTGTGGAGTCGGGTCCATCCGCCTGAGGGCTGGAAAGCCAGAGCTGTGGGTGTTGGCTGTGGAGGGACCGGGTGCTGCCCTGCCGGGTGTGGGTTTTACCCGCAGACCCCAAGGATGCCAGCCAGGCTGGGGGAAAGGCAGGTCCACGTGGGCTCCTCGGGCCCAGGAGTCCTGCCCACCCCTGTCCCACGGGGGCCCGCTGGGGACTGCTGGGGGCGGCAGGGACCTGTATGATCTCTGCTGAGCTTTGATGCACAGGTTGGGGGGTGAGGGGGGCTCCGGGAGCTGGAAGGCTCTGAATGGCTGAGGGGGTTACCACTCCCCAAACCCCCAGACCATCTCAGCCTGGGGTTGAGGAGAGGGTGCTAGGCTTGAGGTCAGGGTCAGCCCGACCTTACTGTGTGACCTTGGGTGAGAATCCCAACCTTCCTCAACCCAAGCTGGGCTAGGCGGGGGTGGGGGGGGGTGGGGGTCCCTGACTCTTGCTGATGGACAGAGCCCAGCAGGGTCCTGGTGCCCCCTGTGCCCACCGTCCCCCTGGCTGTGTCCTCCTGGGACCAGGGCTCTGCCTGCTCCAGATGCTGCCTCTGACAGCTACCCTGGGCATGCGACTTCTACTCTGGAGCCTCAGTTTTCTCACCTTGGAGTTGGGCTAATAGTGCCTGCGACACAGAGCCGTGCAGGGATCCGCGTGCCCTCCCCCGCCCCCGACGCATGCAGACAGCCGCTCCTGTCCTGGGCCATCTGTCTGCCTCCGCCTCTGGGGTCCTGAGTTTGCTGAGTGATGAGGAGGGGCCGTAGGGACCGGTCTGGACCCGCGTGGCCTGCCGCGGTGCTACATCTGAAGCGCACCGGACCTGTGACCCCGCGGGGACCCTCCCGCGTGAGCGGCTCGCGGGCTGGGTTCACCAGCTGGCACTACGGGCCAGGGAGGCCTTCTCCAGGGTGCCGCTGCCGTGCCTTTAAGGTCGCGCCAGTTAAAGTTAAAGACGCCAACTTCTCCCTGGCGTGTGCGCCTGGCCTGCCTCGGCAAACACACAATAAATCAGCATTTCCCAGACCGCCCGCTCCTGGGTTTGCAGACAGCCATTGTCTTATTAACATTTATGTTCCATTTCGTGTGGCTAATATTGTCTCAGGGAGATTAGGGGGAGCTTATTAGTGTTTGATTTAGTGGCAGGAACCCTGGTGGGCGTGACCGTGATGACCGTGTCGTTCCAGGGGACGGGGGGGGGTCCCCGGCTCCTTCATGGGCCAGGGGAGGGAGAGTTTGCACGGGTTCCTCAGGGTGGACATTGGCAGGTCCCCCTGGCCACCGGGGCCGGTGCTAACAAGATGGCCCGTGGGGCCTGGGGTAGACACAACAGTGCCATAAAGGACGGGCCGTCCCGAGAGTGGCCCCCCGCTCCTTGCTGATGGCACGCTTCTGTTAGAGCCAGGCTTTGGAACCGACCTGCGGATGTCATCAGCTGTGTCCCCGTCCCCACTGTCGCTCACGTGGCAGTGTTGTTAAGGAGACTGGGCCCAGAAGCTCAGAGTCAGGACCTGGGGATTCAGAGGGGGCCACGTCCACACTTACCCTGGGTCTCCTGGGTGCCGGGCACTGAGAAGAGGGAGGCTCGCACGACAGAGTCCTGAGTACCCGGGGACCCTCAGACCGCAGGGACCGGGGTGGATCCTTATGCAAACTTACGCAAGTTTGGTGGGGGGACTCTTCTTTAGGAAAGAACATATAAAAATAAAAACAGCACATTAGTTCCAGGGCCTTCCGAGAGACCGTGTGAGTGAAGGGTCTGCACGGAGTGTCCCTGGGGCCCGAGTGGATGGCCAGCAGGGGCTGTTGGCCAGGAGGGGCCCTCGCCACCCCCAAGGATGAGACGCTGCTTGGCGGGGACAGAAGCGCTCACAGTAGCTGGGTCTACGGGCTCACCTGGACCAGACCCGGCCATCATGGAATCCAAGGATGGTTGGACACCCCGCCCCCCGCCTCTGCCGGGCTGGGAAACTCTGGTGACAACTGGGCATCAGAGGCCCTAGGACCCAGGCCCAAATGTCTGCAGGAAAGTCTCTGTCTCTGGCCTCCAGGCTGGGCTTACGGCCTTGTACTGGTTTGTTCCACGTGGCTGGAGGCTCCTGAATCTTCTGCCTTCCTCCTTTGGCCCCACAGAGTGGCCGCCTTTTCTCTCCTAGCCTCAGTCCTGGTGACCCCAGCAAACTGCTCTGACTGGCCCAGCCTGAATCAGGTGACTGTCTCAGGACCAGCCAGCTGGGGCCACATGGCACTAACACAGCAACCTGGCAGTGGCTGTGGGGTGGAGAACTGGGGCTAGTTTCTAGAGAGGACTTACCGGGCTGAGGGCAATACTGGCCTCCCTTGTCACCAAGCCCGGTCAGCTGTGGGAGATCAGAGGGAGAGGTGTCAGCTTGACTTGTGAGAATGATGCGAAGTTTCATAGAGGAGAGGACTTCTGCACTGGGTTTTGTGGTATCCATAGGAGTTCACTAGGCAGAGCCGGAGAGTGAGGTCACTTGAAGGAGGGGCATGGCGGTCTGGAATTGCTTGGGAAGAACAATCTGTCCAACCACGTTGGACCATGCACGCTGAGCTGCTGTGATGGCAAGAACGGTGGAGAGCTTGGGGAGGAGGCCAAGGCTCGAGCCTGCAGCCGTGCACTTGGGTCTAGAGACAGTGGGAGCCGCCAGAGGACTTTAACAGAGGGATGAGATCAGGCCTTTCCTCGGCACCGTGATGATGGCGGATGATGACTGGAGGCTCGGAGAGGCAGAGTGTCATGCCCCAGGTGGCACGCTGGCTGGGGGCACCACGTGCCTGGGCTGCTCTGAGTTGTGATCTCTGGGTTCCTCCCCGATCCTGGCCAGCGACTCCCGGAGACGTCCAAAGTCCCCAAAGCCCTGCTCTCCATCCTCTGGCCACCGGCGGGTGCCAGGACTGGAGGTCTGGCTGGTTAATGGTGGTCACCATGGGCGCTTACGGTGTGCTGGCTCTGTGCCTGGATCCCTGGCCACCCCGAGGGCAGGGGCTGCTGCAGGGGCCGTCCGCCCCTTTACAGAGGGGTGAGTGGGGCCAGCGGGTCACTGTTCCTCATGCAACCACTCGCTGAAGGAGCGGAGCTGGGCCTTGAACCAGGCCCGTCTGGCTCCCCAGCCTGTGCTCGGACTACGTTGCCGGCCCCCAGCTGCCCATCACAGTGGCCTGCTGCCCGGCCGGTGGACAAGTTGCCAGGCTCTCGTTCCAGGAGTTTGGCCGTGAGGCCCCCCGAGAGGGGCAGGGAGCAGGTGGGGTCCCCGAGGATGCCGAGAGGGGGCAGCGTGCCGCGTCTGCAGGTGAAGCGGCTGTGGGGGGCTGGGGACGCCCTCCCAGGTGCCCGTCCCGTGGCCTGCCCGGTGCCTGTGCCTCCCACAGCCCCCACTGACTGTGGCTGGCATGAGGAGGGGCCGGAAGCGCCCCCTGCCCGGGCCCCTCTCTCTCTCCCTCCTCCCGTCAGGCCTCCTGCCTGATCGGATGGCTGGACCCACATCTACATTTAGATTGGAATGTGCAGAGGCCCCCTCCTTCTGTCACTCGGAGGGGCCATTAGAGGATGATGGCACTCCACCGGGGGCTGTCCACAGAGCGCCAATTAGGCCCTCGACGGTGGGCCTCCCCTGCAAGCTAACGGGGGGTACCTTCCGTCCCCTCTCAGAGCAGGGCCCTGACCCTGGCTCGCTGCTGTTCCCCCCGCCGGCTTGTCTTGCTTTCTCTCCCAAATCGAGCTGTTCATGCAAAGTGTCACTTAGCAGGCATCTAACCTAGTTTTCCAGGGGTGGGTGGCGTAATTTACGGGGCTGTGCTGGTTCCGGCGGGGGCTCTTGGTGACCTTACTTGGCGGTGATGTAGTTGTGGCCTTGGCCGTGCCGTATTTATTGTGTTCGGTCGACTCTCAGCTTGCTGCAGCGGCCTGCCTGTCCGGGGGCGCTGGCTGAGATGTCCTGTGCAGCCGCCGGGGACTCTGACGTGGGCATGCTCATCTTCCGGGGCCCCGGGCGGCTCCGGCCCCTCCTGCTGGACACGTGCGCCTGGTGTTCGGGACCATCGGCAGCTGCAGCGGATGAGCGGATGGGCCGCTCACCTACGCCTGCCAGCCCGGCCCCAAGTGCTTTGCGCCGGCATGGCCTGTGCGAATGTGCCATCCTCGTGGGCGCAGCTCCCCTGTTAAAGCTGGCGACGCTGACGGCTGTTCAGTGAGCAGCTCCCAGGGGCCGGGGCGGTGACAGACCCTCTGATACTCATAGCAGTCCTGAGAGGCAGGTGTCCCGGGCGGGAAACTGAGGCTCAGGGTGTGAGTTGCCCAAGGAATGAGGCCTGGGATCCTGACGGCACTGTCTGCTACGGGGAAGGACGGAAGGACGGCAGTGCGGCCTCTCTGGGGCCCCGCCCCCTCCCTTTCCTGCCCCTTTGTGTGTCTGTGGGGACGGAGCCTGATGGAGTTTTTGTTCCTGGCCCAGAGAGATCTGATCGTGGTCATTCTGTGTTTGCTTGCCTCTCTTTATCCCCCAAGTCCGGCCAGCAACAGGGGGAGCAGATTATCAGCGCCAGGCTTGATAAATTGGACACAGGGCTGAGACGCAAGAGAAAGGCTGTCGCTATTGTCGCAGACAAAGCCGGCGGGCGGGCGGCATATGTTGTCCAGGCGGCCCCTCACTGTGGCAGAGGCCCGGGGCCTCAGAGCAATCAGGGGCTTTCAAGAGGCCCCCCACCTACGTGGGAGGCAGGGACCCCCATTAGCCTGGCTGGCTGTGGGGGAGGGGTGACAAAACGTCAGTGGGATGCAGGGAAGAAGAGATGATCAATGAGGGTCGATCGATTTGCATCCTTCCCCTCGATTGGATTCAGAGCCCTGTGGAGATGAGGCCCGGGGAGGGGGCGTTGGCCAGAGCCAGGCCAACGGGGGCTTAGTGGGTCTTTTATGTGGTGGAGGGCGGGGGGGGGTGCCCAGAGCCGCTGACATCGTCAGGTGCCTGCCGGTAGTATCGATTGGTATTAGAAATGATAATGAGTCAATTCTGCGGGGTACTGGGAGGCCTTAACCGTTTCGTGGCTTGCCGGGCGACCCGGGGCAGACAAGGCCCGCTCTCAGGACCCCTTGCCTGCTACCTCCTCCCACATCCGCAGCTCACACCCCCGCCTGGGATGGGCTGTAGCCTCAGCCCTTCTTTGGTCCTGGGGGTCCCGGCCGGAGGGGCGGAGGCGCCGGGCTGGGAGACTGGTTCGAATGGGCCAGAGTCAGCCCCACGGGCCTGACCGAGCACCCAGTGGGCACCCGGCGCTCCATGCATATCCCCAACCACCCGTAAGGCGGGTACGGATGACCGACTGCTATTTGGAGGCTCCCAGCCATCGAGTGGCTGGATGGAGTGCTGACCTTTGTTGGGTCACCTAGACCCCCTTAAGCCCCTCTCCTCATCTGTAAAGTGGGAATCATGACAGACCGGCTGAGATAATTCGGACAACAGTGACAAGTGTTATGGGTGCCTAGCCCCACGCCGATGCTCCATCACAGGGCCCAGCCCGAGCCACAAGCTCAGCTCCAGCTCTGTGAACTCCTAATGTCAAGGAGTCCTTTGCTCCATGGAAAATACTCTTCACCTTCCTGAATGGTCCTGAGAATCAAAGAGGCCAATGCGTGATAAGTGCCATGCATGCAGTCGGTGCTAAGAAAAGAAAGATGACTATCATTATTGTCATCATCCAGCACTGTCATTGTCGACATCACCATCTCCATCACCACCATCCCCATCTCCATCATCACCACCATCTCCATCATCATCTCCATCATCCCCATCTCCATCATCATCATCTCCATCATCATCCCCATCTCCATCATCATCACCGTCTCCATCATCACCATCTCCATCATCATCTCCATCATCATCCCCATCTCCATCATCACCACCGTCTCCATCATCATCATCTCCATCATCATCCCCATCTCCATCATCACCACCATTTCCATCATCATCTCCATCATCCCCATCTCCATCATCACCACCATCTCCATCATCATCTCCATCATCATCCCCATCTCCATCATCACCACCGTCTCCATCATCATCATCTCCATCATCATCCCCATCTCCATCATCACCACCATTTCCATCATCATCTCCATCATCCCCATCTCCATCATCACCACCATCTCCATCATCATCTGCATCATCATCCCCATCTCCATCATCACCACCGTCTCCATCATCATCATCTCCATCATCATCCCCATCTCCATCATCACCATCTCCATCATCATCTCCATCATCATCCCCATTTCCATCATCACCACCATCTCCATCATCACCATCTCCATCATTTCCATCATCACCACCACCATCTCCATCATCACCATCTCCATCATCACCACCATCTCCATCATCATCTCCATCATCATCCCCATCTCCATCATCACCACCATCTTGTCATTATTGTGGTCACCATTCTTGCCATTGCTGTCATCATCACTGTTATCATCTTGGAAGGTAATTCCTTTCAAGGGACGAGAGTGGAGAAATGGGGGTAACACTGAAGAGATGTGGACAGAAGAAGGGAAATATTAAGAAATAATTGTATGTCAATAGAATGAACAAGGAGAGAGGGAGAAACTGATGGTGTAGGAGACGGAGGGGCTAGTTGTAGGAGCAATATGGTTGTTTTTCGCCTCTGGTTTCTTCTCAAGATTGTCTCTTTATTGTTGGTTTTCAGTTGTTTGACTATGATGTGTTTACGTGTGTGTGTGTGTGTGTGTGTGTGTGTGTGTTCATCGTGTTTGGGGTTTGCTGCAGTTCTCGGATCTGTAATTGACATTTTCTTCAGTACTTTTGAGGGGTATTTGTCCAGTTACACATATTTTAGGCCACCTCAGTCCATTAAGTCAGTTATAAAATGGAGGTTTTATTATTATTCGGATAAGGCGAGGCCACTAAATTAAAGGACGACAGCATTAAAGAGATAGTTTGTTACCCTTCCTGGACAGGGGCACACCATACCATGTGGGGCCCCTGGGAAAGCACTAGTGTTGGTCAGGAGGCAGGGAGAGGTGGGGGGAGGGAAACTATAGGCAAGAGACTTTGTTGTGGTTTTCATAGGAAACCTAAGGCAATGTCAGCAGGCTTGGCATTGGCTACTCTGGATAATCTCAGCGGGCCCTGGGGCACCAGGGTTGTCCCTAGTTGTCTGGTGCTGGCTTTGGGGGTGATCGGGGCAGAGGAATAGTGTCGGGAGTCTGAGAGCCCTACAACGGTGGTGGCAGGAGTGTGGGCTTTGGGTTGGTTGGTTTGTTTATAAAAAATGCACCTGAGTCACTTATTACCTCCGAGAATGAGCCGGCCCCGGGTGGGGGGCAGTCTCTCTAGGGTCAACAAGTTCCCAGACATCAAAGCATCAGAATAAGGAGACATGCTTCATGCAGACACTTTTCATGTTCTAAAAGTCTTCAATCTCTTTGTTCTTCAGATCGAACCATTTCTATCGATCCACCTCCCGCCTGCTGACCCTTCTATAGTCTAGTCTGTTGTCAACCTATCAGTGATTAAAACTTTTTCAGCTAGAAGTGCCCGGGTGGCTCAGTGGGTGAAGCGTCCGACTCTCGGTGTCAGCTCAGGTCCTGATCTCGTGGTGCGTGGGTTTGAGCCCCGCGTCGGGCTCTGTGCTGGCAGCGTGGAGCCTGCTTGGGATTCTCTCTCTCTCCCTCTCTCTCTCTCTGCCCCTCCCCCACTCACGCTGTCTCTGTCTCTTGGAGAATAAATAAATAGAAAAAATTTCAGATCTTCTACTTTTCAGTTCTGGAATTAGCATCTTGCTCCTGTTTGTATGTAGTTCTGTTTTTCTACCAAGATTCCATAACTAATTGTGTAATATTTTTGTTTAAACCCTTGACATATTTATAATATCTGCTTTTTTAAGTTTACTTATTTATTTTGAGAGACAGGGAGAGAGCAGGGGAGGGGCAGAGAGAGGGGGGTGGAGAGAATCCCAAGTAGGCTCTTCCCTGTCAGTGCTGAGCCTGAGGCAGGGCTCGATCTCATGAGTTGTGAGCTGAAACCAAGAGTCGGATGCTTAACCAACTGAGCCACCCAGGCGCCCCTTACAGCATCGGACTTTAACATATTTTTTCTGTCCTTTTTTTGCCTAGTAATTTTTTCTTGGAAACTCGATGTTGTGATACATTGTAGACACTCTGGAGTCTGTTGTCTTCCTCTGAAAGGTGCTGAGTTTTGTGCGGAACAACGGGCTATTCGGTGACTGACGGCTCACGTGAACCTGTGTGCTTTGGTTTCATTGCTTTCTTAAGGCTGGTCCTGGGGAGCCCTGGGGGTGTCCCTGGCCTCTAACTCGGTCACAATGTCCCAGCTGGTCTCCCCTGTGGCCTTGTGGGGCTTGGTGTTGGCTCTGTTAGGGTGAGTCTACAACAGGTGTCCTGGGAGGTGTGGCCATCCTGGTGTCTCAGCTGCTTGCCCGGGAGCCGACGGGGCCCCTCCCCCTCCGTGGTCCGGGGTCTCACCGCTTTCCAGCGTGGCTTGGCTGTGCATGCACGCACAGCCCTTGGCCAAGAACTGGCCTCCAGACCCTTCTCTCTGACACGCTGCCCTGCACACTCCAGCGGCCCCAGCAGCGGGAGCCCTGGCCTCTGCCTCCCAGCCCAGCGTGGCCGCGCGCTCCGCGTGGGCTCCGCGGGCTGCACTCCAGCCGGGAAGTGTCTGCGGGCAGAGGGTGGGCCGGGCGTGGAGCTCACCTCCCTCCCTTCCCGGGAGGGTCACAGTCTCGGGGACCCGTGTCCGTGTCAGGCAGCAGGAGCAGCGATGGCCGGGGAAGAAGCCGGCGGGGGTGGGGGCGGCGGAAGGCCACGGCTCGCGCGTCCTGTCCACCTGGAGTGGGGGGCGGAGGAATGGAGACACGTGGCCGTGGCTGCCCCTGTGGATGGCACGGCCTGCCTGGGGCCCCAGCAGAGTGTCTGGGGACCCCGGACGCCTGGTGAATTCTGCCCCCACCACGGCGGCCTCCTGATGCCAGGAATCTGTTCCCCCTGGAGCAGGGACCCCACGGTGAAGGGACAGGGTGGTGGCCGCTGTGTCATCTGCCTTGGCCTGTTTTGTCATCTGTGCAATGGGAGTGACCACCCTACCCTTTCCTGCTGCTCAGGGCTGGAAAGCCACGGGGTGTTTGGGAAGGCCGAAGCTACCTGAGGGCGCAGGATGGGGTGGGGTAGGGGGCGCCAGGGCTGAGGGGCCTGCTTCAAACTGGCTGGGGGACTGGGCGTCTCAGTCCTTAATCCCTTTGCTGGAGCCAGGGGTCATGAGACGGCCTCCAGTGCCTGGCTTAGGAGTTACTTCGGAAGAGCCCTCAGGTGCCGGTGGCCCCCACCCCTGTCCCCTGTCCAGAACCCCTGTCCCCCGTCTGGAGGCCCGTCCCCTGTCCCCTGTCTCCCGTCTGGAGTTCCTGTCCCCTGTCCCCTGTCTAGAACCCCTGTCTCCCATCTGGAGCCCCGTCCCCCGTCCCCTGTCCCCCGTC
Source organism: Panthera uncia (assembly GCF_023721935.1). Taxonomy (NCBI): domain Eukaryota; kingdom Metazoa; phylum Chordata; class Mammalia; order Carnivora; family Felidae; genus Panthera; species Panthera uncia. The sequence continues at coordinate 17,424 of NW_026057687.1, forward strand.
CCCCATCTGGAGTTCCTGTCCCCTGTCCCCTGTCCAGAACCCCT
>NW_026057688.1:0-17451 GCF_023721935.1 Panthera uncia
TTTTTTCTGGTTTCTTGGTTGTGTTGCTGAGAATTTGAACCAGAAAAGGGTTTGAGGAGTTGAGCTAAATGAGTATTTAGAGCCTCTTCTGGGTTAAGACTATGATTTAAAAAACAAACTCTTGGGGCACCTGGGTGGCTCAGTCGGTTAAGCATCTGACTGGTTCAGGTCATGATCTCACAGTCCGTGAGTTCAAGCCCCATGTCAGGCTCTGTGCTGACAGCTCAGAGCCTGGAGCCTGCTTCAGATTCTGTCTCCCTCTTTCTGCCCCTCTCTCAAAAAATAAACATTAAAAAAATTTTTTTTAAAGGATTTTAAAAAACAAACTCCATGACCTATAGTGAACAAACTATCAATTAGTGATTTACTTGACATCTACTGACTACAGTTGACCTTAAGGCCATTACAATCAATGCAGAGAGCTCTGGAATACTTTCAGAGAATACTTCTGGGCTAGGCTGAGGTATTTACATTTCTCATTTTTGTATCTCTTGAAGTGAGAGTGATAGTTTGTCATCACTAAATACATCAGGTTGTGCTTGGATAACAGATTCGTCATACCAACTGAATGAACTTGTTTTTTGGAACTCCTTGCATTTCTTCATTTCTAAGATACAAACAAAACTTTTCTCTTGGATCAGTATCCCTGTAATCATTTGAAACCCTCATCTTTATATCATGTTTTATTGTTTCATTAGAAAGTTCTGACCTCTGTATTAACTTTTAGATCTTTTAAGTTTGGCTGAAAAGAAAGCTAGGAAAAAATGTCTCCAGCAATTTTATTTAGAATTACATTACAATAAAAGTCCTTTAAAAGATGAAGTGCATTTTTAAACACATCAGCAGAACTTGCCTGCATGTGGTATGTTTTTCAAGCCCAGAATATGGATTTCCTTTGCTTCTGTTTTTGAAGTCTGCGATGTTGAAGTAGGAAAGAGTGTTGTTGATGTATCCCTCCATGGTGTAGTGGGTGTGGTCCCCATAGGGAGGGACGGAGAAGGACCAGTAATACACCAGGCGGGGGATCATGTCTGATGTGAAAGCGATGATCATGGCCTATATTGGGAGGAAAACAGTAAGGGGACATTCATTTAGAGCCTTTATAACTATGGTTAACAAATGTGCCAGAATTATAGTTTCATCAGTTGATTTTTTTAAAACTGAAAGATTCAGAAACTTTAATTCTTTCCTAATGGACATAGATAGTGAATGTCCTAAAGTCTTTGAGCAGCTGCTTTAAAGAATAGTTACTTCCTCTTGTCTTCAGTTCAAATAAGGGCTGTCCAGAAGTCCACCTACAATTGGAAAGCAAAAGCTGGCAAGTTGCCTGTTTCTTTTTTTTTTTTTTTTTTAATGTTTATTTATTTTTGAGACAGAGAGAGACAGAGCATGAATGGGGGAGGGTCAGAGAGAGGGAGACACAGATTCAGAAACAGGCTCCAGGCTCTGAGCTGTCAGCACAGAGCCCGACGTGGGCTCGAACTCACGGACTGTGAGATCATGACCTGAGCCGAAGTCGGCCACTTAACCAACTGAGCCACCCAGGTGCCCCAAGTTGCCTGTTTCTTAAGTACAGCAAGAATAATTGTAGACCATCATATCCTGGATAACTCGAGTTGCTTGCATATATTATATATAAATTAGATTTTCATAAATTAGAATATTATACAATTCAATCAATCTTGGAACTCTACTAGATATAATTTTCAGCTCTCTTTTATGATTTAGAAGACCGTTTTGTAGAAGTAATATTAGGGTCAATATTATAATAATTTGGCCTTATACAATTCCTTTGTAGAATTTATAATTGAAATAAAACTGATCTTTTAAATCCCTTGACTCTTAAAAATAGAATATAAATTGAATAAAATATATTTCCTTGATCTAATAATGGTCTTCAAATTCATACTTTTTCCCCTAGAGTATCTTGGCTTATTTATACAAGTCAACCCATAGTCTGATTTTAAACTCTCAGTATATACTTATGTATGTTGCTTCATTAGAAAACAAGAATTTTTTAAGTTAACTTTAAAACGTAGGAAGCAAGAAAGTATATTGGAGTTATTTCATTCATATAGTCAAATGTATGCCTATTTTATAAGATCTAGTGTCTAAGCTTCTAAGCTTCAAAAAGGCTAACTGGACAAAGTTACGAACATTATCATAGTTATGTTCTCAAATTAAAGGCATAAATATAGGTCAATTTTAAACGTGGGCCTGTGTCAGGCAGACCTCTATTAGGATGCAAAGCTATTATGAATTACAAATTAATGAATTTTCTCTAAAATTCTTTAATTTGGGCTTTAAACTCTCCAATGTGTAAAACTGGCTTGAAGGAAGGAGCAAGTAAGGGATATACTTAAATCCATATTCTATGTGAATAAACAAAGTTAAATGATTCAGTGATTTATTGAGGCAGAAAGACAGGTTTTTGGCACAACGTGATTTTTAATACTATTCATCTGAACATGTGGTTTAGATGCAGAGAGACCACAAGCCAACAAACAAGGTCTCAGTCAGAGCAAGAAAAACAACTAAGGGGCTTTTCTATTGCAAAATGACCCCCACTAGTAGACCAGCTTTGTCATTTCCTCCCAAGTGTGCGTGTGTCTGCTTGTGGCTGGTGGAGGGGGGAGGGGGTAAGGCAAGAATATTTTACTTTACCAGATTTGAATAGTTTAAAATTTCCTGTTATCATTTAACTATAGCTTTTTACAGAATCACCTGCAGATGTGCTCCAGGAAGCTGCAAAAATTCCAACAAGGAAGATAATTCTCTTGTCTTCTGACAAGATATTTTTCCTCCTGAATTGAGCTGCTTTGAGACACGCTGCAAGAGTACAAATAAATGCAGTGTGCTTCATTTCCTATGCTGTTCTGAACACAATTTTCCATTTATATCAAACTAAATTAAAATTGGTCTTCAACGGCAGATATTGTGGCCTGATACGACCGTGTCAATTCAGCTTCTTTGCTGGGGACTAGCAGCTTTAAAATGAATGATTCGATGTCCATTCTCATCCCTGGTGGCTATTCTCTTCTTCCTACAGTTAAAAGCTCCCCTATTATAGAAAGTTAGCACTTGAGTGCCCAGTACATTTTGCAGGCACATATTAGGAGTGTGAGGGGATAATTTACATGTTTCATTCTTAAAGGCATATATACAAACATACACAGAACCTGCATCTTGGAAGCTGTAACAAATCCTAATAATATGGGAAAGAAAAGGATTGTCCATCATTCAATCAATGATCTAAAAAGCAGTTTTCCTACGGTACAAGGAAACGATGCCTAAGTTGTAAGAAGAAACAACTACTGGATAAGAACCAGCAGCACCAATTAGCAAGCACGCATGTGCCTGTGTGTGTATACACAGACACATCCACACAGAGTAGACCTAGAAACACAGCCAGTACCCCATCTGTGCTAATGGAGTGGAGCCATCCTGGGGATACTAGGAAAAGGTGCCTGACACAAGCAAACCAGAGTGCTGAGGACTGGGCAGTAAGAGTCATTTGAATTTTCTGGCTAGCTGAAGGTCAAACAAAAATGCTTTTAGTTTCAAACCTTGTTGCTAAAATTTTCCTAATGTACACAATTCCACGTTCCTGCCTTGCTTAGTGTTCTATAGCATATTTAATGTGACAGATTAATTCTTTCATGATTGTAACACAGTGGACGTTGAAGGTATGGGTTACTTGGGTGAATAGAAAATGATACAACCTAGCAGTTGTTTTGTGTGTGTGCGTACAATTTGTAACTTTCTCCAAAAAGTAGGGATAACATACAATTCAGATAAATTGAGAGTTCTTGACGGGTGGTGACAGCTGGGTTCCAGATAACTTGCTTTGTTGTGTAAAACTGTAACCACAAGAATTGTAAAATTCTTGTGCCTTTAGTTTAGACACCTGTTGGAAGTCTACACAGACTCACTATTACTGATGATGGATAATGATGATAAAACAGCAGCAGCTAACATTCCATGAGGACCAGGCTCTGTGTATTCCATGCATTAACTCACTGAAGTCCTTGGTCATCCTTTATGGTATATAATATTCTTAAAATATGTGATAGGGAATTATTCAATTTACAAACAATAAAATGAAGCTCTGAAGTGTTAAGGCCTGGCCCAAGGTCATGCAGCTGGGAAGCTACAATACTGACAGGTGGACTGAGAGTCTGGCCTGTGACTGAAATGTTCCCTCATCCAGAATGTTCCCTCATCCAGAAGACTGACCCACAGGCACTGAATTCTGTTCTGTTTCTACAGGTGCTTGTGGGAAAAGACTGGGGACTCAGGGCAAGTGTGGCTTAACTAAGAAATGAAAACTGGGATATCATCTTTTGGGAATTGTCAGTGACCCAGGAGTAAAATGGGTAGTGAAATAAGGGAGGAAATAGCCCTAATTGTAAGCATATTTCTAAGGAAAGTGCTCATTCCCCTGCTGGGCTGGCATGGAAATTGTTCTCCCTGAAAACTCCCTGCTGGCCTGTGTTTTCAAAAAAAGGGGCGGGGGGGGGGGGTGCGGGGGTGGGCAAAGAGAGACTGTTCAGATTGGTCCAAAATCTATACAGGTTGTTCTGTTCCCTCAGAGCTGGGACACATGCAGGGTATGAGGCTGCTTAGCTAATGACTAGAGGGTGGCCAGCAAAGGCCAAGGGGACAGACGGGGTGGGGAAGAGAGATGGGACCCACCCTAAAGCCCCCCCTCCTTGAAGAACCCTAGGAGACATGATTGGAACACACAAAGTGCGTGAACATACCTCATCATCAAATAGTCAATATTTTAAATTGATAGTTTGGAATATATAGTAAAATATGGTAGAAGGATAGTTCTTATTTGTGGGCAGTAAACACTGTAAGTGGGCAGATGTCTATTACAACAGCACTATTGTATAGCTCTTTTTATAGTCGCATCAGGATTAAGAGAGTTGGTACTTACTGTTATTACTATTACTATGTTCCCGTTAAATAAAAACGTTAGCAAATGAGCAATGATAGTATCATGGTCACTCTTAGCAACTGCCTCTGTAAGAGCTCTTGACTTTGTAAATCATTAATAAATAATTACAAACACTTAAAAACATTAAAAAAATAATAACAACTACAGTTATAACAACTGTTTTTATACAGATGATAGTACCGGCATCTCCCTCCCATTAGAAAAAAATATCAAACATTTGATTCTTTAGGTAGCAACACTAATGCATTTTGGACTTTTCAAGGTCTTTACCCTGCGAAGCCTATGTTTACTCACATTGGTCACCACAGCCAGAATCGCTATTCCTTGCATGATGGGCTGCCAGGCTCCGATGTCTTGGGCTTTTTCTGGAACCATGCGTCTATACTGGGTAGTCATTTTCCATGCGTCCACTCTTATTTCCAATATATTGTTCACCAGAGCCAACAGGGGGGCCAGTGGAAAAGAGGCCACAAATAAGGTGACGAACCCAAACTGAATAACTGTCAATGGAATGGACACACATCATGGAGTGGTGGATGGATGGAAGGACAACGTATTTTCCTTTACTCTTACAAAGAAAGAAAAAGGCAAACAAACTAAATCCCAAAGAGAAAAGACATCCATGGTAATAACAATGTTCAACAAAAGACAAATATGAAATCTCTGGAAACAAGACTAATTATAACCAGTTTCTATCACATGTATACACTTAACAGGAATAATAGACCTAAAATCTTTAATCAACTCAAGTTATTTGCTGGTATTAAAGTTGGGACACTCTCAGTATGTTACTCATTCTCTGTTGAAATAACAATGTTGGAAGATGATTCATGATTTTGGGTTAAAAAAAGAAAAGGAGTATTGTGGAAGTATCTAACAAGTTCAAAAGAAATAAGAAATGTACTTTTGGGAAGGCTATGTGTAGAGAATGTTAGAGGAAATATGCTGCAAATAGGCAAATAAGCGACCTTCCCTGAGTCTGCAAACGCCAAGTTGTCATGCCTTCAGAGAATTTGTAATATTATTACAAATCACAGAAATGTGACAAAATTATCTTAATAAGGCAAAATATAATCCTTCAAGAATTTTTATCTGGAAGTGGTTGCCATCTATGTGGTCATATTAAGTAAATATCCAAGTGAGGGGTTAGAAGTACTTTTCTCCTTGTAATTTAGGTGGCATTGCTATAGATGGGCGGCAGAGATTGGGGCAAGCTGTACCACAGGGAGGTAAAGGTTAGAAATAAGGCCAGAGGTCTAAAAGAAATCTTTCAAGTAAACGAGTACAGATATGGGACTAAGGCTGTGAATGCCAGGAAGATTTACAGCCCCTTTACAGCTACTGCTCAGAACAGGGGCAGGGACCAATCAGGCGAGGAAGGGCAAGACTGTGGAGGGGTATGTAGGTAGAAGGAGCTGGCATGTTCTTCTGGTCTGAGAAGCCAGGGTATGCTGCAGAAGAACAGAGAGGGCTGGAAAGATCTGGCAGGTCCACAGGCCAGGCAAGAGCCATCGTCTTCAGGGAAGACAGACAATTACCGGAGTTGATGATATCATAGATGTTGACACCAATGCTTGGTATTATGCTGCTGACTGTGTCCATGCATCACCTACCCCTAAATGAATTCATCTGCCTGCTAGGGACCAGGCAAGTAATAGAAATGTGTGGAGTGGGTGCAGTCAAATGTGGTAAACTGTCAAGTGCATAGCCTAATGAAATGGAAGGGACTGCATACAGTTGCCATGTTGGAATGAGGGTCCAATGTTGCCTGATCTTATTATTCAAGAGAAGCCAGAAATGAGGACTATGCAAGCAGTCAACCCAGTTAAAAATCCAAAACAGAAAAGATGTTGTTTATAATGACAACAAAAGTATAGACCATTTAGGAAAAAGTTAGTGAGAAATGTTAATAAGGTATGATAATGGTCTTAAAAAATAAAAACAAATAATGATAAATGAATGAATGGTAGGATGTACCATATGCTTCTTAATTGGGCAGACTCAACATGGGGGGACTTATATCAATTTTTTTCTGCAAAATATAATTTAGAATTCCAATACAAATTCAGTTAGTGATCCCAAATGGGTATTTTTTTTTTAAAGCTGAAAGAGGATGCTAAAGTTTTTCAAGAAATATACACAAGTAAAATAATGAAAAGGAATGCTTCGACCGACAGGAGAGACATTCTGGAAGAGGATACAATAGGTCTACCTCTGAGAGATTCTAATAATGTATATTATTATGCTCTGGAATTGAAACAGTTTAGAACTAGTGCATTAATAGTATGAATTAAACAGAATTGATGCAGATATTCATGGGAGTTTACTATATTATAAAAAGTGATGCTTCAAATCAGTGGATTCAAGTGTTGGAGCAATCAGCTACATCACTGGAAAAAACTGGTATGGAGTCCTCCCTTTTGACATCAAAAGAGAGATGGATTCACTGAAAAATAATGCACCAGAAAAACCAACATGGTATCATCTGTTTTGATATTCAAGCGAGAAGAACTTTGTAAGCTTTGAAATGAAGAACAAAAAAGACCTACCGATTCTGCAAGGCAATAAATACCCAATGTAAAAACAAAAATAATCCTTGTCTAAAACTTTTCCATGACCCTATATTGCTAATATGCTCTATGCTTACTTCTTCACTTTGAGTTTCTTGAAAAAGTACCTCAACTATTTCTCTGCTTATTCCCTCCTCAAAGCCCTACATCCTGCCACGGCCCTCCCTATGCTCACTATGCAGTGGCTGCAGATTTCAAAGCCAGGGTACATTTTCAGTCCTTATTTGTTTGATTGCTAGGCAGCTTTTGATATGGCCAAACATTTCCCTCTCAGTGGAATGCTTTCCCCCCTGACTTTTGTTTTACTTAAATAATTTTAAAAAGCGAAGGTGTGTGTGTGTGTGTGTGTGTGTGTGTGCGCGCACGCGTGCACGTGCGTCCACACACATGCATGCACGCACATAATTTCTTTTAAACGCTACCTGTAGTGCTCCTTCTACCTTTTCCCACTGTGCCAGCAATTAAGTGTGGTTTCAACTCTTGCCTCCCCACCCTGCCCGCTTATTTTGCATTATGCTCCTTTTAGTCAGTGTTCAAATTCCTCTTAAGCAACATTCTCACCTTCTAAGCTTTCCATGTTGGAGTAACTCTCTGCTACATTTCTTCCAACTGTTCTGCTATTCTTCCTTTGTGGATTTCTTTCCCCATTTACCCTTTAAATGCCCCATTTCCCCAGGGCCTAATCATCAATTCTGTGTCTGGCATGCCTGAATCACCCCCAGGGTCTTACCTGCAGCTTCTCTGAGCTCCTGGGGAATCCAACTTTCTAATGGACATTTCTACGGATCCATCCCATCGACACCTCACACTTGAAATATTCAACACTGAACCATTTCCTTGACACCAGCTCCTCTCCTCATATTCTACCTGCACATTCAATCTCCTGGAAATTATCTCACCAATTTTATTCCTCACCTACCATACTAGTCATCTCTTCAGCACTTGTCCAATCTGTCTCCCTGATCTCTATGCCCATACCCACTGCCTCTATTTAGGTGTGGGGATTACCTAGTTGTGTGGGTTACCTGGTGTAGCCTCCCAAAATATCCTTCTCCTACCAAAATATCTTCCATTCTGCTGCCAGAATGATCTGATCTTTGTCAACATAAACATTATATAGTTCTCTTGCTTACAAATATTCCCATGGGTAAGGATAAGTTCATTAAGGAGAAGTTCTAGTTCCCTGGATGACCACATGAGACCCATTATGACACAGTCCTTGCTTACCTGACATTCCCACCTATGGATCCTTTGTTCTCGCCATACTTTGAAGTGGCCAAGCTGTTTCATGTCCTTGTACTGTTAAATGTCCACCTCTTTACATGAAATGTCCATTCCCTTTACCATACTTGAAACAACTTCCATTCACTCTTCAAAATCCAATTCAAATCTCATGTGCTCTAGAAAGTCCCATCTGCATTTACTTTCTTAACAATCCACCAAATACTGACCACCCCTCACTTGGCTCTGTAAGGGCAGGCACCAAGTCTTACTTGTCTTGGTATCCCCAGCAATTGATAAGAGTATTTGGCATAGCAGGTGCTCCATAAATGTTTATCAGATGAATGAATAAAGAGGTAGGAGGCCTGCAAACATGAGGAAATACCAATGCAGGTAGTGGGAGGAAACAGTGGAGATGAGGAAATGGAAGAACACAGGCCTGAGTCCTGGAGAAGTATAGTGGGGTGCTGAGGTGGGGTTAGCACTGGAGAAAGAGGAAAACAGGTGGGCACAAGGAAATGCTAAAGAAGAGTTGGTACTAATTATAGTAAATTAGGTGGACAAAATAATATATGAAGGTCACTGTTTGAATAGATCTTTGAAAATTAACTTGGAGATGGAGGATGGTGAGGTCAAGTTAACAAGGATAGAGGAGGCAGGGCCAGAGACAAACAGGGTCCACTCCATCATTTTCTTGCATTTCATTTATGTCACCCGCTCCCTAGGAAGGCCTCACCAAGTTCACAAGAGACTGGGTGTCTGTGCTGTAAGTACAAAATGGTATCTTCTGGTTTTGAAGCTAGATTTTAGACTGACAGACTATCTCTCTATGTCCTGTGTCTGAATTCTCAGATGTTAAGACTAGACATCCAGGGAAGCAATTTGGTTAACAGACCAGGGTTACTTTAATAATCTCAAAGGATGGTGGGGAATTCACTAAAGATAACGGAAATTTTGCTCAAAAATAAAACCCAAAAAACATATGCCATAAAGAACTTCACCGGTGTTGAGTGTGGTAAGTTCTTTATAGATTTTTGGAAGCTAACACTTAATCTGATATCATTTGCAAATATCTTCTCCCATTCTGTCGGTTGCCTTTTAGTTTAATCCAGTGAAGAAATGGGCAAAAGACATGAATAGACACTTCTCCAAGGAAGACATCCAGATGGCCAACCCACACATGAAAAAATGCTCCACGTCACTCATCATCAGGGAAATACAAATCAAAACCACAATGAGATACTACCTCACACCTGTCAGAATGGCTACCATGAATAACTCAGGCAACAACAGATGTTGGCGAGGATGAGGAGAAAGAGGATCTCTTTTGCATTGTTGGTGGGAATGCAAGCTGGTGCAGCCATTCTGGAAAACAGTATGGAGGTTCCTCAAAAAACTAAAAATAGAACTACCCTACGACCCAGCAATTGCACTACAGGCATTTATCCAAGGGATACAGGTGTGCTGTTTCAAAGGGACACATGCACCCCCATGTTTATAGCAGCACTATCAACAATAGCCCAAGTATGGAAAGAGCCCAAATATCCACTGATGGATGAATGGATAAAGAACATGCGGTATATATATACAATGGACTATTACTTGGCAATCAAAAAGAATGAAATCTTGCCATTTGCAACTACGTGGATGGAACTGGAGGGTATTATGCAAAGTGAAATTAGAGAATGACAAAAATCATTTGACTTTAGTCATATAAGGGCTTTAAGAGACAAAACAGATGAACATAAGGGAAGGGAAACAAAAATAATATAAAAACCGGGAGGGGGACGAAACAGAAGAGACTCATAAATATGGAGAACAAACTGAGGGTTACTAGAGGGGTTGTAGAAGGGGGGATGGGCTAAATGGGTAAGGGGCATTAAGGAATCTACTCATGGAATCATTGTTTCACTATATGCTAACTAATTTGGGTATAAATTTTAAAAAATAAAACTAAAAAAAAAAAAAAGAACTTCACTGGGATGGTGGGGGCAATATTAACGTAAACTCAACTAGCAGATGTATGTATGTGTTGAAACTCCAAGCTCAGGTCACTTGAATAAATATCTATGAGTATTAGGTCCAGACAGTGGTGCTCCAGCTGAAGACTGAGAGATGCAAAGGCTTTGTAGCTACCTCGAACAGGATTAGTTAGCCAGGGGACAGGTATACCCACAACCAGATGCCATCAAGGCAGGAATCAAGTACTATTAATGCCTACAGAAAAGAGCGGCAAATCTGTGTGAAAAGCTGAGGGTTACTACTGAGGCTTGGCAGGAGTTCTTCAGGTAGAGAAGAGAATGGTGTTTCAGGCAGAAGGGAGATCTAGTCCCCTCCACTGGGCAGAGGGGACTAGAGCTGGTGGTTGGATACAATGCTCCAGGCTCATTTGCCAGAAGATGTTTGGCTTCAGCAGCTAGGAGGCATAATTAAGAAGGTAGATGGTGGTGTCATTAATGAATATGGGAAGAAGCAGGAGGAAACTATAATGAGGCCATCGACAAAGGCACTCTATATTTATTTTAGAGGAACAAAAATAATTCAAGAGGCACTTGGAAATTCTCTCTCTCACAAAGTAAAATAACAAAAAATAGTTTCACTCTGGTATAGAATATGGAACAGACTGCTTTCAAAAATTAATTTTTCTAATTCATTAGGTATTATTTAGATAATAGGAAAACAATTTAATAAATCTAAAAAATATCTCTGTAATAGTCGTTATTCTATCCTTTCTTGTAGGGTGGGATGAAGCCGAATTATTTTGTTGGTAACTATTTTAATGAGACTATGAAACTCTAAAAGTCATACCAATTTCTCCCCAAAGCACAACCTTTTCCTATAACTTTTTCTCACAATCCTCTTTATTTGACTAATCAACTACAGAAAAATAACTCTATTTTTTCAAGGTATGTTTTCAGTGCTAAAATAACAAATGATATTCTGCCCCAGAATGTTGTTGTTATTAATGCTGATAATAGCTCCAATAAGAAATATTTACAATTATGACTCATTTTGGAATCAGAGGTAATTTTCTTACAGTTCTTTTGAAAATTAACAGAATAAATAAATAAATAGAGCTTCTACGTTATGTACTGAAGCTACACCCTTAAACGAACCTGGTCCCGAAACCTAACAAAAGCAAAAATGAAATTTAAATCAAACTCCAGGCTGCAAAGTATTGTTGACTGAAGGTGCTATGAACCTTTCACTCACTGAAAGAAGCAGATGTGTTTCCATGTTTCATGTATATTTTTAAAAGCAATTATTTTATATATAGAATGTGATTTAATAAAAACCATCCTCTATCTGCAGACTTGTAAACAGGAACTGCAAAGGGGTATCTTTGCAAACACACAAACCCCTCTGCATAAATGCACAGCCTGTCAACCAAAATGTTCTGCCTCCTTTCCTAATCCCCTAAGCTGAAAAAAATTATAGTTCAGTGCAATGGTTAGCTGAAAGGGCACAGATCTAAAACACATAAATCGTTAGCCTCCTAATAAGATATAAGTGTGTTATGCATAATAGAAAAGATGGTGTTTCCTCTGGAAATCTGTTTTGAGATGTGTCCACTTAAAGGCACCTAAGAGCTCAGGGTCAAGTCCAATGAACAGAAACAGAGCCCAAGCAAATACTGCACAAGTGGACAAAGCATTCAAGAAGGAGGGGACCTGTGCTAACTTCTTAATCCCAAACCAGCAAAATGGTTCTGAATTCAAGCCAGTGATTATCCATGAGGTCAAAGAACCAGGCAGAAACCGTGGGCCAGAAGAAATAGAGATGCTGTTACAGGCAGGTGGGAGGTGTCAGAGGGGAACCCTGTGATCCTGCCTGCCACGAAACAGCATGTGCCTACAGGCTCTCTGTCCAGGCTTGCTTCAATGACTCATTCAGAAGTGTATCGGCCAACAGCTGTGCCTGCGTGGACTCCAGCACAAGCTGAATCACCTCTAATAATAGTTCTGAGTTCATTCTCAGACAACATGGTTAGAGTGCTCTGAGGATGGTGAGGAGGTATCTCAACGAATATTCCAGTCCACTGCTTCGTAATAAATCTTTAGCTTTGTACAACATACATATTGACAAGGATCCACACAGTCACCTTATCTGAAAGCCTGATTGTGTACTTTGATCTAGTGGAGAAAAACATGCTTCTCTTCATTTCAATATGCCAGGTAATTATGTGGGATCCAAAACATGCTCCAATCTAATTTTTACATCAACTAAAACTTCAGTAAGGACTTACTCATTTCAAGATATTCATAAAACAATCCCAGTTTGCCCATGGGCTGCAGGTGGTAGTCTTGTTCCCATCGCGGGGCTATCTTTTCTGCTCTGGAAACTGTGCGGCATCGTCCAATCAGGTTCTTGACCCAGCTGCCAAAAAGATCAAACTATCAATTAGAATATTATCCAATTACTTTGCAGATATCTCAAGCTAAACACATAATCCTCCCAAGAAATTAATTTCTTGGTTTCATGCTAAATTTCTTTTTGTTCCTTCTTCTTTACCTGAAAGTATTTTGAAAAGCAGCACTATGTACTGAGTTTTAAGATCGTAACTGCTATTATTTTTTTCTCCCAGCTCCTTTCCATGTGGACAGTTGATTTTTTAAATGTTTTTATTTTATTTTTGAGAGAGAGAGAGAGAGCGCGCGCGCGCATGTCTGTACACGAGTGGGGCACGAGGGAGACAGAGGATCTGAAGCAGGCTCTGAACTGACACCAGGGCCTGATGTGGGGCTTGAACTCTGGAGCCATGAGATCATGACCTGAGCTGAAGTTGGATGCTCAAATGACTGAGCCACCCAGGTGCCCCAAGGACAGTTAGTTTTTAAAAAGACTTTCATTTGATCAACTTTATTTTTTCCCCCATTTCCCTACCATTATCCACAATGGTCTTTCCAGAATGAAGTCACCAGAGAAAATAAAATGAAGACAGACATGGTATGCAAGCTGGTAACAGTGCCCTGGAGAAGATCGAAGCAGAGTAAGGAGTGGAGTGTTGGCATTTGTGGTAGGGGAGTGGGGCGGTGGCAGGGAAGGGCTCTCACCAAGAGTGACATTTGAATAAAAATATGAAGAGGCAGAGAAAACAGCAACTACAGAACCCAGAGGCAGGAACAGGCCTCCTACATCTGACAGAAAGCATGGAGCCTGGTGTGGTCCAGGCCTAGCAGGAAACCAGGCTGGAAGTTTTGAGGAGTGGGGAGCCTAAGAGACCACTGTGGAGATCTGGGCATTTTCTACTCTGGGGGAAACAGGGAGCCATTGAAGGGCTCTGAGAGAAAAGTGATGTATTTTCATTTTAGATGAAACAGGTCCAAGACCCTAGTTAAGCTGAACAAATCAAGGACCAGAAAAGCAAAATGCCTCCTCAAAGTCACAGTGCATAGCTGGCTGAAAACACAGCCTAGTGCTCTGCTCTATCAGACACTGGCCCCACAGAGTCGTCTCTTGTCTTATATGTTATTTTCTTTCTCAAAGCCTCCAAATAAATGTTTCCCCCTTTTCTATGGCTCTTTTTCCTGAAAATAAATTGAAGTCTGGCAGTGAAATGAGGTGTGCACCTGTAGCCTGAAGAACCGTTGTCCCCTAAGACAACAGCTGGCTTGTGGTCTACTCATGGAGTTCACCAGAAGAGGCACAACAGCAGCAAAGAACGTCAAATACAAATGTCTGGGCCAAGCTTTGGCTGATTAAACAATATACTTGTACAGATTTCAAATTCAGGAAATGAGAAGGCCTCACGCTACTGTAAAGACAACTGTGTGTGTTGCACGCGCACCTGTGTGGGTGTGCACTCCCCATGCCCCCCGCAGAGATACGCGTTACAAATAGCTCATTATACTATTAGGTTTCCCACTGCTGGCTGGTCTGTGTCAACTTCACTGACCACTCCCCGAGGTTTACAAAGGGGAGATTTCTCTACAACAGACGGTGCCCCTGGTTTCACAATCTTTTCCCATTTCTTTCTCTTCTATGACATGACGGACACAGCAGGCGGCTGTGGAAAGTGGAGGGGACATGGTCTCAGACACCCCTGAATGTGAATCTACACTTCAATGCTTACTATTTAACTTCAGTCAAGTTCAAATAAAATGGGTGATAAAACCCTGTCAGGATAAAATTCTGTCAGGATTAACTAATTCAGAACAGGTACAATATTTAGCACATTTCCTAACACACCAAAACCCCCTTCACGGGATTTTCTTTTGTCCAGTACAGGCTAACTGGCTGAGGCCAGGACGACTGTAAATACAGCCTAAGCTACTTAGGATTCTGACTAGGGGACGAAAATGCTTGGATCGGTGGATCTCACGTCAGCACTTCGAATGGCCCAGAATGCTTGTTGCTGGTGCTATTTCCTGTATCCCAACCCGAAGCTCTGGCATCAGTCAAGTCTAAAGCATGGCCTGGGAACCTGCAGTTTTACACATGACAGAACCCTTGTGAGCCAGGTGGCATCAACGACGACACATCCATCACCCTTCAGGACATCCAATGAGATTCCTGGTTTCTACTGTTTTGTTTTTGGCTCTGCTTCATACTTCCAGCCTCAGCCTCTTGACTGAATCGTCTCCAAGCCCCAGAGAAGCAGGTCTTTTGCTATCAGGGCCCCAAATCCATTACAATTTGGACTGAGGATGGAACCTCTGTCCCGGCAACCACTCCCATGACCGGCTCGGCTGGTACTTCCCTCTCTCGAGATACTGCCTTCCTCCACCTGTAATAGGTCATATTAGAAGTCCTTCTGACTAGCTTTCTTTTCTGAGCTCCAGGCTCTGAGCCTTTTGTTCAGTCTTCCTGAGTTGAACCACTCATCTGTAGTAGGAAATCTTGGGCTGTCATCCATCCATCACTGTTGGTGGTCTTTTGGGTTTTCTAGTGGGTTATAACAGATTCTAGTGCAGAGATCTCAATCTTGACTGCACACGAGAATCACTTAGAGAGCTTTTTAAAAATACAGATGCCAGACACGGGTAGGATCTTTCTTCTGCTAGCAGGGTTTACAACACAATTTTCTTAGGAATTTACCATGCACATTAGCAATAACAGCATTGCAAAAGGTTACCCTTCCATAAGTCCTTATTATGTGTAAAGCATGGTATAAAGCACTTTACACCTCATTTTCTCTTTGTATCTTTATCATATTTAATCCACATACTACAGATAATCACAATTTCTGTGTAGAATATTCTACAGTATTTCCATTTGCTAATTTTGATTATAAGCATCCTTCACTATCTGAATCTATTTTACTGTTCCTGAATGTAAAGAGTGAGTATGGATAGTGAGGGATAACTGTATCTAGGGTTCTCTCAGTGTATCTCTGGTTCATCCTCTAGCCAAATCAGATCTTGAGAAGGGATAGTTTCCCTTGTAATAGCTCACTTTCCTGCTTTAAGTAGTGCATACCCATTGTAGAAAATACAGAAAACATATAAAGGATGAAAATTACAGCCCTCCATCATCTAAATGCCAAAGAACAGTGCTACTGGCATTCTGGATATTTAATTATTTTACTTAACATTTTAGCATATAAATTTCTCCAGAGTGAATGGCTTAATGCAGGGATTGTGTCAGCCTTTTGTCAAATACGGAACAGAATTCCCAGGAATGCCTCAAATATCAAAATACTAATGTGCGACAGTAGTCACACTTGAAGTGCAGGTATAAACAGACCACGGATACATAATACATCCTTTATTTTTAAATATTTCATGTGAATAAGTTTCATTTCATACCAATTTCTTAGTACCAGTTTAAGAAATCTACTCCCCCCCCAACCCCCGCTGCCACCCACCCACTATGGTTTTGAAATCAGAAAATAGCTCACTGGCAACCAATTAGTCACCAAAATTTAGTGTTAAATAATTAGCCTACTTCCTTCAGAAAAATGCTTTTTAATAATCTGAGTTAAGCCTTTCCTCTATTTGATATATTTATTCTCATATATAAACCCAATATTTGTGCATGGCCTACTTTTACTCATTTGGAAAAATCTGAATATGAACTCGGTGAAGGTAAGGTTGTTTACTGAGTTGTAAGGCTCCAAAATAGTACTTTTATAGCTAAGACCAGAATCCCTTTTTTTATGAGGGGGGAGAGGGGAGAAGGGAGAGCTAGGGTGGGAAAGGGGGGTGTCTGTTTAAAGACAGACCCTGATACTTTACATTGAAGGCGGAGGATGAGCCTGGTGAAGAAATCTAGAAGGACACATTGATACCTAAAGGTTCCTGCTCTACAAATACAGAAAGAAAAGAAAAAAAGAGGTTAACGGCTCTGCAAAGAGAAAGAACAGGAACTTGGTAATGGGGAACAGAGAGGAGAAGTTAGGGGAGGGAAGAGAAAGAAAGAGAGGGAAGTTGTCTGTGGTGGGGGAAAGACAGGCAGCAGAGCCTGAAGCCTACAAAGCCTGGGGCGCCTGGGTGGCTTGGTTGGTTGAGCGGTTGAGCGGCTGAGCGGCTGACTCTTGACTTCAGCTCCAGTCATGATCTCATCACGGTTATGGGATCAAGCCCCGAGTCGGGCTCAATGCTCAGCACGGAGCCTGCTTGGGATTCTCTCTCTCCCTCTGCCCCTCCCCTACTCCTGTGCTCGCTTTCATTCTCTCTCTCTCTCTCTCTCTCTCTCTCTCTCTCTCTCTCACACACACACACACACACACACACACACACACACACACACACACAC
>NW_026057689.1:0-29743 GCF_023721935.1 Panthera uncia
GCACACACGTGCACACCACGCACGTGTGCGTTCATGCATGTGCACACACCTGCACACGCAATTCACATTCACACACGTGCACACATGTGCACACCACGCACGTGTGCATTCATGCATGTGCACACACACCTGCACACGCACATGCACATTCACGCACACACGCGCACACCACGCACGTGTGCGTTCATGCATGTGCACACACACCTGCACACGCATGCATACGCGCACACACACCACACCCACACACAAATGCACACACACGCACCACATACCCCCCCACACCACACACACCACACATGCTCCCGCACACACACACACACACAACATACGAGGCAGCTACACATGGACACACACACGTCTCTTCCGCCCTCTCTTCGGAGCCAGTGCTGCAGCTGACCGTATGGGCCCCTCTGCTGGCACAGCCGCCCTGGCCCACCCTCACCGAAGGAGGCGTGCCCCTTCCCCGAGGGGACACGGGGCGCGTTAGTGCTCCGGCCTGTCGTTAGGGTGAACTTGCTTCACGCTGACACACGCCTCGCTTGCTGACCTGAGGCCCCCGACGACCTGTCACAGGACTTACTCTCTTTGACATCTGCTGACCACGGCCCCGAGGAACGTTCCCAGGCCGCAAAGGCCACCACGCCTGCTGAAGCTGCTTGGCTTTTTTCTTTTTTAATTTACCTCCAAGTTAGTTAGCATCTAGTGCAACAGAGATTTCAGGAGTAGATTCCCTAATGGCCCTTCCCCATCTAGCCCATCCCCCCCACAAGCCCTCCAGCAACCCTCTGTTTGTTCTCCATATTTAAGAGTCTCTTCTGTTTTGTCCCCCTCCCTGTTTTTATCTTATTTTTGCTTCCCTTCCCTTATGTTCATTTCTTTTGGATCTTAAAGTCCTCATATGGGTGAAGTCATATGATTTTTGTCTTTCTCTGACTAATTTCACTGAGCATAATACCCTCCAGTTCCATCCACCTATATATATATACACACACACACCACATCTTCTTTATCCATTCATCCATCGATCGATGGACATTTGGGCTCTTTCCATCCTTTGGCTATTGTCAATAGTGCTGCTATACATGGGGGTGCCTGTGTCCCTTCGAAACAGCACACCTGTATCCCGGGGATAAATGCCTAGTAGTGCAATTGCTGGGTCGTAGGGTAGTTCTGTTTTTAGTTTTTTGAGGAACCTCCGCATTGTTTCCCAGAGTGGCTGCACCAGCTCGCATTCCCACCAACAATGCAAAAGAGACCCTCTTTCTCCGCATCCTCGCCAACGTCTGTTGTTTGAGTTGTTAATGTTGGCCATTCTGACAGCTGTGAGGTGGTATCTCATTGTGGTTTTGATTTGTATTTCCCGGATGATGAGTGATGTGGAGCATTTTTTCACGTGTCGGTTGGGCATCTGGATGTCTTCTTTGAAGAACTGTCTCTTCATGTCTTTTGCCCATTTCCTCACTGGATCATTTGTTTTTTGGGTGTTGAGTTTGAGAAGTTCTTTATAGATTCTGGATACTAACCCTTTATCTGATATGTCGTTTGCAAATATCTTCTCCCACTCTGTCGGTTGCCTTTTAGTTTTGCTGATGGTTTCCTTCACTGTGCAGAAGCTTTTTATCTTGATGAGGTCCCAATAGTTCATTTTTGCTTTTGTTCCTGGAGAAACGTGTTGAGTAAGAAGTTGCTGTGGCCGAGATCAAAGAGGTTGTTGCCTGCTTTCTCCTCGAGGATTGTGATGGCTTCCTGTCTTACACTGAGGTCTTTCATCCATTTTGAGTTTCTTTTTGTGTCTGGTGTAAGAAAGTGTCCAGGTCCATTCTTCTGCCTGTCGCTGTCCGGTCTTCCCAGCACCACTTGCTGAAGAGACTGTCTGTGTTCCATCGGGTACTCTTTCCTGTTCTAAGATTAGCCGCCCATACGTGTGTGGGCCCATCTCTGCGTCCTGTGTTCCGTCCACTGAGGTGCCTGTCCATTCCTGTGCCAGGCTTCAGCTTTCTGATGACCCGGCGATCTTCTAGCAAAATGTCTTCTTTTTCAGGGCACACAGATGGCTCTACGGACCTCTCTTTGCACATCTGAGGACCTGGCTCCCCTTTGTAGCGAGAACCGAGCCTTCCTGCGCCTCACGACACGAGAACGGGAACCCCGCACACCCCCGAGCACTGAGATGACTCCAGGGCCGGCACCATGGAGCCTGCGGGTGGTGAGGAATCACAGCCGTGGCGCCCCCTGGGCCGGCCCGACCCCTGGGCCAGGCGCAAAGCTCGGAGACGGCTCTGGGACAAGAGTCTGCCTTCTCAGGCGGCCAGCCTCGTCAATACAGCTCAGTAACAGGAGGGGAGCTGCCCCCGGGGTGCCCGGCCCGCTCCTGCCCCGTGGGGCCGGGCAGTGCTGACCCTCTCCGAGCCCCTCACTCTAACGGAAGCCAGGACGTTGCCGCTCACGGGACCCCCCTCTGCTGCCCTCAGACCCAGCAGCGCTGGGACGGGCGGCCCGGGAGCTGGGGGGCCAGAGCTGTAAGCACACGCGGCAGGTAAGAGGCACTAGGCGCTCTGAGCCGGAGAACGAGTGACGGGCCGGGCCTGCTTCTGGGGGCTGCCAGGGGCGCCAGGGCTCTCTTGTCCAGCCGCCTGCAGCCCACCCGGCCAGCCTGCCCAGCCAGCACCCACTCTGGGCGCCCCCCACCCCGTGCTCCCCGGACACCTTTAGCCAACAGAGGCCCTGCCTTCTGACGGCAACTTAACATCGAGAGGCAAGAAAAAGACGCCGCGTTTTCTGGCTCCGGCCCACAGCAGACGGCGGGGACTCTCCTGAGACACCCCCACTGCTGCCGTTGGCTGAGCTCCAAACCTGCAGCTCGCCTGTCGAGAGGGGAAGGGTGACAGGCTCTCTCCGTCGGGCGTGTCACGGGCCCTCGTAATTCTCAGGGTCTCTGTCCCCCACGGGGTCATGGGGGCGTACCACAGGCAGGCACCCCAGGGGAGAGAGGTGCCAGCTCTGTCCACGTGATGGCCAGGTGGGCCTGGGTGGCTCGGGATGACAGGTGTATAACTTCCTTCGTGGGGCCGCTACACGCACACAAAGGGGCAGCTTAGAACAACGTGGATTTATTCTCTCACATTCCGGAGGCTGCAAGTCCAGGGATCAAGGCATCGCGGGGGCGGGGCCCCTTCTGAAGGCTCCGGGAGGATCCGTCCTGCCTCGTCCAGCTCTGGTGGCCCCAGGGCCCCCTGGCTTGTGTCACGTCACCCTGCTCTGCCTCCATCATCGCGTGGCTTCTCCCTGTTTCTGGGTCATCACTCGGCCTCCACCCGAGCCACTGGATTAGGGCCCACCCCGCCCCAGTGTGAAATCTTCTTAACTAATCACACCTGCAGTGACCCAGGTTCTAGCTGAGGTCACAGTCACAGGCACAGAGCTCAGGACTCGGACGCATCTCTTTGGGGGACACCGTCCGACCGCAGTAGGTGACCACCAAGAATCATGGGTGCTTTTACAGGCTGACCTGAGAGGTCATGAGGTCCATCCTGGGCAGCTTAGGCAGAGAGCCAGGGGCTTCTCCAAGGGAGCGGGGGCCTCGTCCCTGAGTCTCCTAGGCTCTCTAGGAAAGCGTCACCTTGGAGCTGTGTGTCACCCCGTTTCCACGCCCCTGGGTCCCTGGGCCCACCAACATCCCAACTCTATCCTCTGGAGCCACCGTGAGGCCCTGGGCACATGGCCCTCCCTGCAGGGCTGCCCCTGGGTACCAGCCCAGAGACGCTGGCCCTCCGTGAAGAGCAAACCCCTTGCCTCACCACCCACCGAGCGCCCGCACAAGGAGCAAACACGAGGAACACGCAGGAGGCCGTACCTCTGGAGGCCCAGGGGGAGGAGCCGGCAAGGTCAGGGCCACTGCATGCACAGGTGGCCTGCAGGAACCCGCACCTGGGTGTATGTCACCCCTCCGCCCGCAAGCCTTCTCTGGGCTGCCCCACCCGCACAGCCCAGGACAGGGTCCCTGTCCTGCTGGGTGATGGAAACCAGTGTCCCAGAGGGAAGGGGAGGGGAGGGCTGCACATGGGGAGCAGAGAGTGATGGATGGGCTGGGTTAGAGAAGTGACTTGACAGAGGAGTCCGTGAAACAAGAGGAACAAAGCTCGAGTTTCCAGAAAACAGCTGGAAAGGGGGAGAAATGGGGAAGGGCCAGTGGTGGGGGAAGGGGGAGGGGAGGGGCCAGGGAGAGGACGAAGGACAGGATGAAAGGAGGAGGGGCTGGGAGAGGGGGAGAGGGGGAGGGGCAGGGGCAAAATAAGAGAAGGAGGGGAGGGGCGGGGGCAGAGGAGTGGCAGAGGGGGAGGGGCAGGGTGAGAGAAGGAGGCGAGGGGCGGGGGCAGAGGGGGAGGAGCAGGATGAGAGGGGCAGGGGGGCAGGAGTCTGCAGGGCCTTCATCCTTGTGGGCCAGGGAAAGGGGTGAGGTCTTAGTCCAGGGCAACAGGGAGCCAGGGGGGCTTTGAGCAGAGTTCGGGGCACAATCTGAGACTTGGGGGCAAGGACGGAAGCCTGTGAGGAGGATTTGGGATGACAGAAGCAGAGGCCACATAAGACAGACACCCTCTGAAGGCCAAGCAGGCAGAATGCAGGGGTGTGGGAGGCAAGCAAGAGAGGGCCCTCCCCTGCACACCTCTGCTCAGCCAGACTGCGGACAACACGGTGACACCACATGGCCTCTGTATCTTTCTCACTTTGGTCAAAAACTGTGTCAAGAGTGATCTGGGGAAATGAAAAATAGACCTACCCTATGACCCAGCAATAGCACTGCTAGGAATTTACCCAAGGGATACAGGAGTGCTGATGCATACGGGCACTTGTACCCCAATGTTTATAGCAGCACTTTCAACAACAGCCAAATTATGGAAAGAGCCTAAATGTCCATCAACTGACGAATGGATAAAGAAGTTGTGGTTTATATACACAATGGAATACTACGTGGCAATGAGAAAGAATGAAATATGGCCCTTTGTAGCAACGTGGATGGAACTGGAGAGTGTGATGCTAAGTGAAATAAGCCATACAGAGAAAGACAGATACCATATGGTTTCACTCTTATGTGGATCCTGAAAAACTTAACAGAAACCCATGGGGGAGGGGAAGGAAAAAAAAAAAAGAGGTTAGAGTGGAAGAGAGCCAAAGCATAAGAGACTCTTAAAAACTGAAAACAAACTGAGGGTTGATGGGAGGTGGGAGGGAGGGGATGGTGAGTGATGGGTATTGAGGAGGGCACCTTTTGGGATGAGCACTGGGTGTTGTATAGAAACCAATTTGACAATAAATTTCATATATTGAAAAAAAAAAGTGATCTGGGGAGAAATAAGTTTAAAAGGGGTCATATTCCAGATAAAGCATTTTGAACAATAAAGGAAGATGTTTCTAGAAGGATGTGGGAAATAAATGACCCCCAGTCCTGCATGGCTCCCCGACCTGAGAAGCAGAGGCAGCCCCCTTCTGCCGAACGGCACACTGTAACAGAGTCTGTGCACAAGGTTGGAGGCTTTCTGGAAGAGAAGGCACGTGAGCCAGGCCTCGAAGGATGAGAAGGTGTGTGGGGGTGGAGAGAGGAGGGGACAGAAACTCTAGGTGGAGAACATGCAGGAGTGTCCCATCCAGACATGCTCACAAAAAAGCCGCCTCTCATCAGAAAGTCCAGTAGAGGCCTTAAGAGCTCACCACCAACTGCGGGGAAGGGCGGGGGGGGGGGTTCCAAGCGGTACTGCTGTTTGCGCCAGGGGGCGCTGGTGCTCTTTTATCTGGCGGGAGCGAGGCCCACGGCTAGTCTCTCAGTATTTACAGCAGCAATCCCTTCTGACCCAGCAAATCCCGTTTAGGACACGGTCACATATTTACTCCCACATCTGCACAACGATGCGTGAACAGGGCTGTGATGGTGGTGTTGTGTCCAAGAGCAGAAGATAGAAACAAGGTGACCGTCAATCAAGGGTCTCGAGAAAGGTTGGAACGTCCATGTGAGGGACACACTACAGACGCTAAGAGAAGAGAGGTACATCTGCAAGTTGTCCATGGCACAGGAGCCCAGACAGGTCCTCAAGAAGAACAGGGGCAGTGGACGTCCCAACCAGCCACCCGGTGAATGCACAAAGCGGGCAGCTGGCAGACGCTGGTAGGGACAACTCAGTGTTGTGCAACTTCAGGCTGTGTGCATGCACTGCCTTGAGCCTGACAGGCACCAGGTGAGGCACCAGTGGCCCTCCTGCAGAGACCCCTGAGTGCAGCTGCCCAATGTCCCTCCACAGGGCCAGCCTGTCATCTGGAAGACCCACTCAGCCCACAAGAAAGAAGGAGGACCCATCCTGCAGCTGAGATTTCTCCTGTCCTGGGGCCAGGAGGCTGGACCTGACCCCCCTGGTTGGCGTGGGGCCCGAGGCCAGCAGGCAGCAGCTAGCAGGGCACAGGTGAGGGGCCAAGGCCATACACAGTCCTGCAGAGAAGGCAGCAGTGACCCCAGGGAGAGAGCAGCAGAGGAGATGGGGACAGCACAGCTGGACAAGAGATGAAGCCTTGGAGCAACGTCCTCAAGTGTCCTGGAGCTTCAAGGGAGAGACTCATCCCTGGGAACCATCGAGCGAGAGTATAGTGTGAGAACGGGGGTGCTGGGGCTGCAGGGGGAGGCTGTATGGCTCAGGGACGGTCCTGTGTGAGTGAGAACAATGCCAAGAAGAACCCCAAGGTGTGGCCATGGGGGTCGCTGTGCCCGCCCCTCGCCCAACCACTGGCCACCCGTCCATCTCAGAGCTAGGAGACCCATGCGTGCAAAGTGCACCTGGTGTCATCCCTGTTCCAGGCAGCGAGAGGCCTCCCGCCCCCACCCCCGCTGCCCCTCCCCACAGCCTCCTGTCTGTGCAGGAGGCAACACACACGAGCACGTCTTTGGGACACCAGCCCCCCAGCGTCTGCTCGTCTCTGGGTCTCGGAGCGTCCTTCTCTCACATTAGACAAGGCTGCTCTCTGCGGGGCCACGGGAAGTCCCCGCCCTGGTGGGACCACGTCAGATCATTGGGGCCGGTCCCCGCGGCTCCTGCCAGCAGGTGGTCCTCCTTGTGCCACATGGGCATCGGCTGGGAGCTCCTGAGAAGGCAAATTCTCAGTCCCCGCCAGACCCTGGAGGCCCTCTGGGTGGTTCTGGTGCTGGGTGAGGGCTGGGAACCGCGGAGGGTTGAAAGGAAACTCAGCGGTGATGGGGGCTTAGGAAAGGGAGCCCGTGGTGAGGAGGGTCCCGGGAGCCGGGGTGATGCAGAGGCGGAAGGAGGATGTGGAAACTTCCACACAAAGTCAGAGCCCCCAGACCCACAGGCCCGCAGTGCACGGACAGGACAACGCCGTGCTCCACATGACGTCAGGGAGCAGACGTCACAAAATAAGGTCAAGAACCATTTCCCCAACATGCAGCCCCTGCCCGGGGGCCACGCTGCACCCACATTTCCCACAAAACGCTTAGTTGTTCACAAACCCACGCTCGGGACAACCAGGCCGTCCCGGGGTCAAAGCCACAGCAGCGAGAGAAGCCAGACCCCAAAGAGCAGAGAGCGCGGGACTTGGCTCCCATGAAACACCCAGGACAGGCACAGCCGCGAGGGGGGAGGGGGGAGGTGGACTGGGGGGTGCCAGGGTGGGGGGGGGGATGCGGGGACCGCTAGCGGGCTCGGGGCTTCCTCTGGGTGACGGGAATGTTCTGGAACTGATAGAAGCCACGGCTGCACAAAAGTGTGAATGTACTGAATGCCGCTGAGCCGTTCACAATAAAGTGGTTAATTTTTTTGAGCGAGAGAAAGGGCGCAAGTGAGCAAGGGGCAGAGAGACTCCTGGGCGGGGGAGGGGGAGGGAGGGGGAGGGGAAGCGGCGGGAGAAGCGGGGTCACCCGGGGCAGGACTCAAAGTCGCGATCCGACCCGAGAGATCACAGCCTGAGCTGAAGTCAGATGCTTAGCGACTGAGCCGGGCGCCCAGGAGAACGGTTACTGTCACGTGCATTTCGTCCGGCCTCACCAGCGCGGCTGAGCTCCAGAGCAGCGTCACCCCTCGGCCTGGCTGGACGGAGCCGCGTCCGGAAGCAAACGCCGGGCAAGCCGAGCTGCGGCGAGGGCACCGCGTATGACGGCCTGGCCGCTGCTCCCTGGAGTCCACCTGCCCGTGCCGGTGACGTTCTTCCCAGGGCTGGACGCGTGGGGCAGGGGACGTCCCCGAGGCAGCGGCGGCGCGTGGCAGGCAGCGTTCCCATGGAGCTCGCCAGAACCCCGCAGGGCCGACGAGGGTAAGCGCGGAACGAGGAACGTCCGGGCGGAGCCCAGGCCCCTCCGGCAGCAACTCTGAACACTTTCCGGGCAGTTTCGCTTAACGGGAGCTGCGCCTCTCACCCGCTGTCCTTCGGACTCGGGGCATGTGCGCTTACAACCGCGTGGGGTGGGCGCTCCAGGGTCTCCTGTGGGGAGACCGAGGTGGGGGGAAGGCTTGGGGTCACAGAGCCGCGGGGACGTCCATCCCGAGACGGGCACGTGTCCCCGGGACCCTCGGCTCCGGGCTCGCACACCACCCTCCGGTGTCCTGCCCGACCGCACGCTGTGGAGACAGGCAACCCCCACGAGGGAACTGGGGGAGGCCCTGGGGAAGCAAGGCCCCTTGCGGACCGGACCGCACGGCCCCGGCACCGACCACGGCTTCAGCCAGCGGGCCCCTGCCCTGTCTTCCGCTCCTGACCCCTGGGCAAACCCTGTCGCTTCTGCCCTGAAAGCCTCTCGGGTGCGCCCACCGCCTCCACCCCCACAGCTCCCAGCTGACCCCCTGCCCCGCCCCACCCCACCCCACCCCTAAACCTCCTGTGGGCCCACTGCCTACAGAGTGACAGCCAGTGTGACAGGGTGGCCTGTCCCCGCGCAGCCGCGCCCAGGGAAGCCGCCGCTCACGGCTGTGTGTATGTGATGTGTGTGCATGATGGGGGCACGTGCCGCGCCCACGTGTGTGTGCGAGTTTGTGTGTGTGCGTGCACGTGCGTGTGCGTGGCCGTCCAGCCAGCAGGGACAGCGGCCCCACTAGACTCCGAGGCTGCGTCTGAGTCACCTCCCGCCGCAGGGAACGCGAGCTGGGGGCAGGAAGACAGGATCTAGGCGGACGGTGGATGATCGCATCTCCAGGTGGCTGAATGGGAGGAGGCTGGACACGTTCCGAGTGTGGCTCTGGCTCCGAGGGTGAAGCACCGGGAGCGACACCGCCGTGCGCCGTCGCTAATGAGGCAGCTCACGACTGGTCCGGGCTCGCGTCTCCCGCACAGGAGGAGAGAGGAGCCCCGGGGCTCACACGTCACCCCAGCGCCGCTCGGAGGCCCGGGCCCGTCCCGGCGTCCCCGGCGGCGGGCTGCTCCCGGAGCCGGTCATCGGGCTGTGGGGGGGGGTGGGCAGCACGAGGGAGCAGCTTAGTGGGAAGTCGACTGTCCACGCACCGGGCCCCCGAGCCCTCGGGGGGGTCCCGCTCTGTGCGCCGCGGGGGCAGCGTGGCGGACAAGGGCAGCAGCAATAACGAGCTCCGTCTGTCGCGCACGCAGCCTTTTAGCGGTGGGGCCAGAACCAGACCCGGGTCCGCCGGTCCCCCGGCCAAGTTCCTGACCGGCCCCGGGCCGCCCCGCCAACGCCGTGGTCTGACCTCGGAGTGACGGCCGTCGGGTGAGCCTCCATCAAGTCTTCTCTGGTCATGCGGCGCCCCCGACAGGCCGGCTCCTCGGGGCGCCCTCGACACAGGACGCAAGCCCAAGGCTGCCAAGGGTGTGAGGGAGGCGAGGCGGGACGCGGCGGGCCGGGGACCAGACCCGGGGCTGCAGGGAGGGGACGCGTCCGCCTCCGCACGGCAGCCAGGTGGCCTGCTCTCTCCGCACGCCGGGGGTGGCTCACGGCTAGGAAAACGGGACGAACGCCTCGCTGACGCGACCGCACAGCAACAAGTACAGGGCAGCACGAGGCCGAGACCCGTGGGGGGCACCAAACGAGAGAGAGAGAGGCCGGGCTCGGAGCCGCTGTGCTCTGGGGGGGGTGGCGGCCGGGAGCCCCGGCTCTGACGACGGCAGGCAGGCCCGCCCCACAAGGGGCCCCAGGGGAGCACCCCCCGCCCCCGTCTGGCCTCGGCCCGGAGCTCGGCACCCCCAGAGCTACTGTCCGCAGGGGCCCAGCACGGCCGTCCAAAGCCCTGCCCGCAGGGTAACGTCCCGGGCCTCAAACTCTTGTTCCAAACACATCTTAAAACAAAGTGCCCAACAGACGAAGGGAACAGACACGCAAGGCCACACCGCCACGTGAACAAAACCGGCCAAATCACCAAAAAGCGGAGACGGGCCCTCAGAGACGCCGCCGTGGGAGCAGCGGGTAGACGTGAAAGCCGGGACCGGGTCGGAGGTCCTGCCAGAAAGCAGAAACCGTGGAACGTGAAATGTCCATGTTCGAAACCCCCACACGGGAGCCACACGGGAGCCACACGACCCAAAACACAGGGACTCTCTTAGCTTCCCACAGCAGCACACGAGCCGTCACAGGACTCGCACTCTGGGCTCTGGACAAGGTGCCGGGGCTAAAGCCAAGGAGCCCCAGGAGACTTCCGTCTCCTTCTAGAGGCTTCTAGAGGCGCCCCATCCCTCGTAGCAGCTCCCCGGCCCCCGTCACGTCTCCTCTGACGCGGACCCTCCGCCCGCTCTTATGAGGACCCGGTGATGCATGGGACCCACCTGGACAATCCAGGGTCACCTCCCAGCTTGAGACCCCTAAGTGAATCGCACTCGTGTGAGATGTGAAGACGGGGGAGGCGGCACGTTCAACAGGGCTCGGCTGGGGCGTGGACATCTTTCAGAGACATTGCCCTGCCCGCCTCAGCTTCCCCCTCACTCAGTCACAGGACAGGGACTTGACGGATGGGTCTGACAGCGAGTTTAAATCACAGCTGAAAAGACACGTAGCAGAGTAGGAAATAGATGAGAAGAAAACACGTCCAGAAAGACGTGCGGACGAAGAAGGGACGGAAGGCACCAGGCAGAAAGAGACAGAGGGCACCGTGCGGCGGCTTCTGTAGAGTCCAGGAGGAAAGAGGGAGAGGTGCACTGATCCACAAGCCCCAGAAACGCACAGCTGGGAGCACGGGTCCCCGGGGCCGAGCTCCCGCCCGCCCGCCGCTGGTGCCCTGGACGACTTTCTCCCTCGTGAGGCAGCTGGCTCGGAAAGCGGGGACCCCGAGATGCCGTCACCCGAGGGCACCACTCCCTCCACGAACACGCACACAGCAGCGGCTCCAAGCCGGGCACCTGTGTCAAGGCGGGTGAGACGCCGTGGGGCCTGAATGCTCGTGTCCCCCGAAGCCCCACGCCCAGCACGTGGGTTTAGATGCAGTCATGAAGGAGGGGCCCCCGTGATGGTACTAGTGTCCTTACAGAAAAGAAGAGATTCTGGGTCTGCTTCTCTCTGTGCCGCGTGAGGACACAGTGAGCAGGAGGCCGCCGGCGAGCCCGGGACGGAGGCCTCACCAGAAGCCGACCGTGCGGCGTCCTGATCTCGGCCTTGCTGCCGCCGGTCTGTGAGCTCCGTACGCAGCCTGAGCTAAGACACGTGTCCCCTGTTCACGTAGCTGAGTCAGACAAACAAGACAAATGGGGGCTGCTGGGGAGGGTCCGATCTAGGAATGGTGAGGTCAGACAGCCCGCAACGACACTGGAGGGAAGGAGGCGAGGGAGCGACCACTGGGTGTGCAGAGAAGACAGGCTCAGCGGGGAAACAGCAAAGGCCCTGGGGTGCGCTGCGTCCTGAAAATCAGCCAGGCTCCCGAGGAAGAGGCAGGATGGTTTTCAGTATTTTGCAATGGATTAGAACTACCATGTTGACTTGCCCGTCGTTTCTTTGAGATTCCCCAACCAAAATACAAGTTACTTTTTTAATTTTTAAACTTTACAGTTTTTTCAAAGCTTTTTTTGAAAAAAAAAAGCTCTCTCTCTTTTTTTGAGAGAGAGCGAGCATGCACATGTGCACATGAGTGGGGGAGGGGCAGAGAGCAGGGCGGGGGGGTGTGGGGAGTGGAGAGAGAGAGAATCCCAAGCAGGCTCCATGCTGCCAGTGCAGAGCCTGACGCGGGGCTTGAACTCATGAACTGTGAGATCGTGACCTGAGCCGAAACCAAGAGTCAGGCGCTTTAACCGACAGACCCCCAGGCGCCCCTCAAACTTCACGTTTAAATGAGCAGAACTGGAGTGACGAAGAGGGGTGGGCATTCCTACTGCAGCTCAGAAGTGTGGGAAAGTTCTAGATGGCCAATGGCCGGAGTATGCAAGCCGCTGGACGAGTAGGGAGGTCCTGGATGCCAGCCAAGGCCCAGGCACCCACGATCATCTCCCCAGGGCCTCAAGACCCGTTTCCCACCAGGGCGTCTAGACGAGGTCTCAGGGGCCTCGGCCTCCGAGCTGCCCGCGGCACGGCCCACTCACCCTAGGTATGATCAGGACTGCGAACAAAGGTGTCATTTCCCCCCGGATTTTGTGGGAGCAGAGGCCGGGGCTCCACGGGGAGGCCTGGCCGAGCGGCGGTGGTGTCTCTGGGGCGGGAGGGCTCTCTTGGAAGGGCGCAGGTGCAGCGCCCTGAGGGCAGTGCCCCCGCTTGCTGCAGACGGGGCTCCCCTGGAGGGGGACCGTGCACTTGCCTGAACTAAAGTGTGAGTGCAGGGACCAGCGCAGGGCAGGCCAGGAGGCGAGAGCCTGGACGGGGGGTGGGTTTACTGCAGCTCCCGCTCTGTGCTAACCTTCACCTTTCCCAGTCGCTCAAACTGGGTTTCCAAAATGAACACAAACTGATTTTGCATTAAGCATTTTAAACTTTTTTCACTTTTTTTTTTTTTTCTAGAGGCCACGGTCACGGTCCAGGAGAGGGAGGGCGAGGTAGGGAGGGAGTGGAGTGGTCTGAGTACACGGGGCGCGTGTGAGAGGTGGCAGGCTCCGAGGCCGCAGGGGCTGCTCCTGGCTCGCAGGTTTGGGGCAGAAGAGCTGGAGGCGGGCAGCTGGAGGGCAGGTGCCCGGGGAGCAGGTGGCCACGGGAGCCAGGCTGGACCCGGGGAGGCGGTGGGGGGGGGGGGGCTGGGGAAGGCCCATGCCCCGGGGGGGAGGGGGGGTGCAAAACCAAACGGCCTCCTCCGTGCGTCCGAGGCCGACCCCTGGGCGGGAGCCCCAGGCCGTCGGGGAGAGGAGGCGAAACCCCGCTGGCTCCTGAGGGCTTCTGGGCTCCGGGCCTGGCCGAGCCCACCAGACAGAAGGCGGGTCCCAGGGCCCCCGCGACGGGATGTCCCCTAGATCCCACGCCCCGGCGAGCTGGGATGCCCCGAGGGCGACGCGTCTTCACGGCCACAGCCCCAACGGCGGGGGGCGCCTGGGAAAGCGGCCCCTGCGCTGAGCAGAGCCGGGGGAGCCTGGGGGAGCGGCCAGCAGAGCGGGTGTGCCACACACGCATCCTCTGGGTGATCAGAACCAAACCTGTCCAAGCCGAAACGGGCCAGCAGGGGCACCGAGGCTCGTCTGAGGAGGAACAGAGCCAGTGGTGTGCCCGCACCCACAGAAGCGAAGGCGAGCACGGGCCAGAGGAACAGGCCTCCGGGGAGCACTCGGGACACCGCGCGCGCGGGGAGGCCTCGCGAACCAGGACCCGCAGAGACGACGGCCGGCGGGGTGGAGGCCGACCGGCCTAGACCTGGGACACAGAACCGCCGGACTCACCCTGTAACCCGCCGGGCTTGCTGTGTTCGAAAAGTGGCTGGGAAACCACTCTTCACTTCCTGACGGCCCCCAGGGAGGGCGGCCCACGCCTCTTCCACATGGACCTCTGACCTCCTGGGCAGGGGGAGGGGACATGGGACTGGTCCAAAGAGCCACGTTTGTCACGTGCGTTTGCAAAATTTAAAAGGCAACGATAGGGTTTGTTTGGTTGTTTTTTTTTTTTTTAACGTTTATTTATTTTTGAGACAGAGAGAGACAGAGCATGAACGGGGGAGGGTCAGAGAGAGAGGGAGACACAGAATCGGAAGCAGGCTCCAGGCTCCGAGCTGTCGGCACAGAGCCCGACACGGGGCTTGAACTCACAACTGCAAGATCATGACCTGAGCCGAAGTCGGACGCTCAACCGACGGAGCCCCCCAGGCGCCCCCGTTTGGTTTTTAAGTACAGCTGAGCAAAATCCGGGCTGGCGGACTCCGAGCTGGAAGACACCCCGATTGCAGGTGCGCCCGCACCCCGCGAGTAGGGGTGTCACAGCCAGGCGAGGGGGGCCCTGAGAGGTGAGCCCCGGTCTAAGACCCGTGTGGGCACCACTGGTCCCCAAGCCTTCCAGGCCCAGGGAGGCTACGCCCTGGCACCAAGCTCCAGTGCGATCGCTCCTGGCCGCAGGCCGTGCTCGAAGTGACCCCCATCCCGGAAGCCCACACGTCAGACTGCAGGTCACAAACAACACGCCGACTGCAGGGCAGGGTGGGGACCCATCACAGGGACTGGCTGCCGCGCCCGCCCCGAGGCCCTCTGCGGCATTCTCCGCACGGCTACCGCCCAGGTCCCGGGGCCACAGGCCGTGTCGGAGCCGGAGCCGCTTGATGGAGGGTCGTGCGGAGTTGTGCGCAGGTGACGAATCGGCACGGGGCCACCGTATCTCGGCTCCACTTAGCATTCTAGCCCGTGGCCTCGAGGGTCCTCAGGGGCGGACCTCAGGTCACCCTGGGCACACTCACATCCTGAAACCCCCGGGACCGGCTCGCACGACAGCCGGTGACACCCTCACGCAGAACATTCAGATCACACGTGGTCTCTTTAAAGCACCTCCAAGTCATTTTCAAAAACTTAAGAGTATCAAAAGGTTACATTTAATAATTTTTATTTACATTTTATATTCATTAATGTAATCTGTGTTTTACAAATTATAATTTGCATTTTTAATCTCAGGATATACATTTAAATGGTTTAGCAGAAAATAACTTTGAAAACACTGAAAAATACTTTTTAATTTTTATATCTAACTTTAATTTACATAGTACATGGAAACGTATTCACATTTGGTATACTTTGGACATAATTATAGTTTTTAAACATATTTTAATTTTTTAAGTTTTATTTGTTTTGAGAGAGAGAGAACAAAGGTGGGGAGGAGCAAAGAGAAGGGGACAGAGGACCTGAAGCAGGCTCCACGCTGACAGCACAGAGCCCGACGCGGCGCTCGAACTCACAAACTGCGAGATCGTGACCTGAGCCAAAGGGGGACGCTCATCCGACTGAGCTGCCCAGGCGCCCCAAGATATTTTAGACCAACACTGTTAATAGATATTTAATGAAATTCTTAAATAATATAATTAATGATTGTGTTGAAATAAGGGTAAGGAATATAAATTTTATGGGATAAATATATAACATGTAAATAATGCTCATCTACACACAGAAAACCAGACGTGCACGGTAACAGTTAAACTCCGTGTGTTTTCACGTTTTGCTGTCAGGCCCGGGAGTATCTCCGTCAAGATGGGGGATGGGGGGGGGCGCCTGGGTGGCTCAGTTGGTTAAGCGTCCGACTTTGGCTCAGGTCATGATCTCACGGTTTGCGAGTTCGAGCCCCGCGTCGGGCTCTGTGCTGACAGCTCGGAGCCTGGAGCCTGTTTCACATTCTGTGTCTCCCTCTCTCTCTGTCCCTTCCCTGCTCATGCTCTATCTCTGTCTCAAAAATAAATAAACATTAAAAAAAAAAAATTAAAAAAAAAAAGATGGGGGATGGGAACTTATTTCATAGTTTGTTAGCCCAGCGTTTTGGTCTCCCCACGTGCCCCTGCGGTAGCCCCCTTGTGTGCTGCCTCTGAGCCCTCTGCTGTCTCCCTGGAGGGCCACGTGGAGCGAGGGGCTCCACCAGCTGGTCCACGTGGTCCTGTGGGACCCCTGCACCGGCACAAAGCCCTGAGGTTTGGGGGTGCCTCTGCACGGCACCAGGCCACCCTGGCTGACAGAAGCAGGTCCCGCTGTGGACGCCCCAAGTCACACGCAGTCTGGGGACACCCAACGGCAGCACGAGTGGCCACCGAGGCTGGGCCCCGAGACACCCTCACCCCCCCGCCAGGTTCTACACCAGAGGATCCCCTTCCTGGAATGCAGGCTCCTTGGGCCACACTGGCCGGGCAGAGGGCCGGCCCGTGCCCAAGGCAGACCCCCTGTCGTGCGGGAGCTCCGGGCAGGAGCCTCGGGTGTGACCCCTGTGCCGCCCGCGGTCTGCCGAGATGCAGGCAGGTGTGCGCAGGGGTCCGCCTCCCCCGATGGAGGCGGCAGGGCCTCTCCCCTGCGGTGACATTCCCCCGGAAGTCGAGCGTGTGCAGGCTGGCACGCTGCACATGATTCATGTGGCTGATTTATTACGACAAGCAGGCTAAATTTAGGTTAATTACTTTTTAATCATTCTCTCGAGGGTACGTGGAAACACCTGAAGGCGGTCAGGCCCTCCCTGGGGGACTGGACACCAAGCCAGGCGCGGTGGTGGCGGGCACAGGGGCGGCCGGCCGGCTGGCCGGAGGCAGCCTCCATCGTGCGTCTCTCGTCCGGCACGCAAAGTGGTGGCCTCCGCGCGGGCCTTTCGGACGCTCAGACGTGAATCCGTGCACAGGGAGCTTGCCTGCTTGTCCAGCCTCCTCGTCCAGCCACCTTGGGGTGGCCTCTCCCATGGCACCAGCTGGCCCCTGGTGCTCTCCCAGCTCCCTCTCTCCGGCTCCTCCTCCCACCCACCTTTCCACTCAGCAGCACGAGGGAACTTTCCAGAAGGTGGATCTGGGAACGCTGGGACAGGGCACACCCACCCTGGACTGCCAGCGCAGTCTCCCAACCCCTTCTGCACCCCAGCCCCTCACCTGGCCCCTGTGAGGAGGCTTCAGCACCACCCCTCCCCCTGCCCCCCACCCCCACCCCCACCCCACACTGGCTCAGCCCAGCTCCCTGCAGAGCAGCTCTGAGGGGCACACACAGCCAGGGCCTGCACGCCCTCTGCGCTCCAATCTATCCCCTCCCCCAGCCATGCCGGCAGAGTGGCCGGAAACCCCGTGCCGCTCCCCAGGACCGCACCTCCCGGGGGGCCTGGCCCGGATGGCGGACAACCCCTTTGTGCAGTCCACTAACCACGCCCCCCATGGTCCAGCGGGCCAGGCACAGGCGCTCAGTGGCCTTGCCATGTTGGGGCTCGGGTCCTCTTTGCCTCTTTGAATACGTCTGTGTGAGGCCCCAGAACAGCGTGAGTTCATACAGACGACAGTCTAAGCCAAAAATTTGTGTGAAATATACTTCAAAAGTGATCTCAGGGGCACCTGGGTGGCTCAGTCAGTTGAGCGTCCGACTTCGGCTCAGGTCATGATCTCTCCGTCTGTGGGTTCGAGCCCCGCGTCGGGCTCTGTGCTGACGGCTCGGAGCCTGGAGCCTGCTTCGGATTCTGTGTCTCCCTCTCTCTCTGCCCCTCCCCCGTGCATGCTCTGTCTCTCTCTCTCAAAAATAAACATTAAAAAAAAAAAGTGATCTCTACAGGGTGAAAAACTGGAATCAAAACCGGATTTAGGGCGCCGGGGAGGTGGGGGACTCCGACAGCTGAGCATCTGCCTCTTGATTTCGGCTCAGGTCACAACCCCAGGGTCATGGGATCAAGCCCCTGGTCAGGCTCCACACGGAGTGAAGAGCCTGTTGGGGTTCTCGCTCGCTCTCTCTCGTCCTCTGCCCCTCTCCCCCACTCACATGCCCTCTCTCTCAAAATAAAGATTTTAAACTTAAAAACAAGTAAGAAAACAAAGCTGCATCTACTTCGGTACCCCCTTCCCAGACCCGGTCTGTGAGGAGGCGCGTGAGCCGGCCCAGCAGCCTGGAACCCGGGCAGAGATGCCCCAGCACAGGGCAGGCAGCAGCTCCACCAAGGCCTGGATCTTTGTGTCTGTCCAACTATGAAGACAACACGCATCAGCCACAACAAGCCAAGACGACCGTTCCCGGGGTTCCCGCCACGGTTGTGACGGCGACCGGTCCCGGGCCAGTGCCTGTGCCCCAAACCGCCGGCACACGGGGCGGGCACCGGGCACGAGGGGCCCGGGCACAGCGGACGAGGTCTGGAGGCCGTGAGCCCCAGAGACGGGAGCGTGAGGCTGCGGGTGCCCGGGTCCCTTCCCAGGGAGCTGGACTCCAGGCTGAGCGCGGCAGGCAGGGGTCGGGGCAGAGTGAGTGCGGAGGGCACTGGAGAACGAGCTGCAGGGCGACGGGGCCCCAGGTCCTCGGCTGAGGACGAGTTCCGGCCAACGGGGACACGCGTGACGGAGCGTCAGCACCCGTCAGGGGAGGAGATCCCAGGGCCGGCACCGTCTCAGCAGCAAGTTCAGGGCACGCGTGTGGAGGGAGCGTCCCGGCGACGGAGGGGTGGGCGAGAGGCACCCCCAGATGGCACAGGTGCAGGAAGACCGGAAGCAGGTGCTGAGGACGGTCAGATAACGAACGGAAAGGAGAAGCATTACGACAAAGGCGAGCAATCTCGGCAGAGAAAGAGAAGCTAAAACAACGAAAATTCCACTTCTCGGGTCCGGAATACCCGAAATGAAGAACTCACGGGGTGGGCCTGACCAGCACACAGGTGAACACAAATGAGCCAACTGAGGAAGAGGAAACCAGGCCGGTGACAAGTAAGCAGCCTGGGGACCCAGACGATCCTGAACGTCGCATCCCTCGTGTGGCTGGTGGGGCCTAAGGAGAAGGGAATACGAATGGACAGAGAAATACTGAGATCGTGAACAAAACCTCCCCAGTTTGATGGAGAACTTAATGAAGGCACCAGGAGAGAGGGGGGCACGGGGAGGACCCTGTGAGGTGCTGACAACTGGCGGGCACAGCGCGGGTCCCGCAGCAAGGCTGACTGGTGGGACGAGGGCGCCGCTCAGAAGCCGGAGGCCGGGAGGGTGCGCACGGGAGGCACCCGCACGGAGCCGCCACGGCCTCTCCCCTGATGACGACCCCAACCTCACACAGACAGAACGGGAGAAGCGGCCTTGGACCCACGAAGCAGAGCCGGGTGGACGGACCAGGACGGAGTCGGGCTCAGCCGGGACCCACTCACTCACGGGCCCGGCTCCCTCCCGCTCCCCCCGCACCAGGCACGCCCCAGCAGGACTGAGGGCGGGGTGGGCAGGTCAGCAAATCCCCCAAGACAAACCCTCTTTCCAGGCAGAGGTCCAGGCAAAGTCGGCCACGGGCCAAGGAACGAGGGGAACCCTCTCCTCTCCTCTCCTTCCTCGTCCCACCCCACCCTGCCCCGGGGAGGCCCCCTGCAGCCCCAGCAGCCCAGAACCCAGGAGAACACCCACATCTCTGGCCACAGGGACTAGGAGAAAGGGCTGCGGCTGCCCAAGCTTGTGAGGGAGCTGCCGTTTCCCTCGCCCCCTCCACTCCCTGGCCTGACGGCCGCTCCAGCAAGCTGGCCGCCCAGAACTTCGGATTGTGCCAGGAGGGCGCGGGGGGCCCCGTGGAGGGTGTGGGGACGGCAGAGAGGGCGCCGGAGCAGGGGTTCTGCTGGACCAGGCCCTGCCCCCCCCACCCCGACGCCACGCACAGAGCGGGCCTGAAGCACAGAAAATCTTGTGAGCCCTAACGTGGGATGCCAGCCACCCCCAGGCCCCTTCTGCCCCCGACACGGCCGGGCCGCACAGCCAAGGCCGTGGGACCCGGGCTGGCCCCGGAGCCAGTGCCCAGAGGCTGGGGGGACTTCAGGGCACACCTGCGGGGCCGACTCCCCACCTTGGAGCAGCGGATCCCAGACACCCTGACCGAACCAGAGTCAGCAAACACGACGCTCAGAACATCCTCATACGACTGAAACCTTCCCGCCAGCAGGACACGTAATGCTCCACGTTCCGGCCACTCAAGGGGACATGCTGAGCGGGGCCGAGAGAGATGTTCTCGCCGCACACACATACACACCCCTAATGCTAGATCAAAAGAGAACACAACACATGAAACAAAGATTTTACCCTGAGGACTCGACGGCTGAGTGGAGACGGCACGGAGGAGCGTCAGCGGACTCAAGACGGTCGGGATGAAGCATCCGTCCTGAAGGATGAGAAGAGGCTTCCAGGCGACGGGCCTGGCGTCCACGCACAGGGGCCCCAGGCGAACAGAAAAGATCTGTGCAGAAACAACCGTTGAAGAAACGATGGCTGAACACTCCCCAAACTTGGCAAACACAGAAGCCTATGTACTGACACAGCCCAGCGGAACCTCAAGAGGACAAAGTCACCGAGAGCCACGACCAGAAACATCATCCAACTCCTGAAACCCAAAGCAAGGAAGGCGGCCTGCAAGCGGTCAGCGGGCAGGGTGATTACACCGAGGGGGCAGCCGCCGGAGTCCGCGGGCGTCTCTCATCAGAAACCAGCTGAGTGCGGGCAGCGGGCTGCAGCACCGCGGTAGGAAGGCGGGCAGCCCCAGTCCCGGAGGGAGACACCTGCAGGAAGAAAGGCAAACGAGCCCCGTCCCAGTCGACGAAGCACAGAGATCTGCGCTGGCAGCTTGCTCCCATGCTGAAGGCGCTCGGCAGGCCCAGCACGGGGGGCCCAGCACAGCGACCCCGGCACAGGGACCCCGGCACGATGACCCCAGCACAAGGATCCCAGCACAGGGACCTTGGCACAGAGACTCCAGCATAGAGATCCCAGCACAGGGACCCTGGCACGGTGACCCTAGCACAGGGATCCTAGGACAGGGACCCCAACACAGGGATCCCAGGACAGGGACCCCGGCACGGTGACTCCAGCACAGTGACCCCAGCATAGGGATCCCAGCAGAGGCGCCTTAGCACAAGGACCCCAGCGCAGGGACCCCGACACAGTGACCCCAGCACAGGGGCCCCAGCAGAGGGACCTTGGCACAGAGACCCTGGCAAGGCGACCCCAGCACAGGAACCTTGGCACAGGGATCCCAGCAGAGGGACCTTGGCACAGGGACCCTGGCAAGGCGACCCCGGCACAGGGACCTCAGCACGGGGACCCCAGCACAGCGACCCCAGCATGGTGACCCCGCTGGAGTGTTGGCCTTCGGACACACATGAAGAAAACAAATCACAAATATCTCAGTGAGTGTAATATGCTCCTTCCTCCCTCAGATTCTTTAAAATAATCACTGAGAGGGAAAGCCAGAGCATCCTCTGGGGTGGCCCGGTGGGCGCAGATGTGACAAATCCAAAGGCAGGAAAGGGTCCTGTGTGGCTGGAAGGGTCCTAGGTTTTACTTAAACTGGTAAAATAGCGACTCTATATGGACTGTGAAAAATTTCTCTAATCCCTCCAGCAACCACTACAAGATCAATACAACACCCAATAAAACACTATTTATTTACTAATACAAATAAGTTACATTTAAAAAACAAATAAGCTAAATGGAATACTAACAATTATTCAAATAGTCCAAAAGAGAGTAAGAAAGCCAGAACAAAGTAACAAACAGAAAGCAAAAAATAAAACAGTAGACCAAATCCAAACATCTCAATAGTTACATTAAACATAATTACACTGGTTACAAGATGGAGATTGTCAGATTGCAAAAAAGTAATAAAAACTGGTGTCCCACTGGCTCAGTCGGTGGAGCATGTGACTCCTGATCTCAGGGCTGTGAGTTCGAGACCCACGTTGGGTATGGATTTTACTTAAAAAATACATCTTAAAAATTCAAAGAAAAAAATGAAAGATTTTTAGTACTTTTTAATGTTTATTTTCGAGAGAGACAGAGACACAGCGTGAGCAGGGGAGGGTCGGAGAGAGAGGGAGACACAGAATCCGAAGCAGGCTCCAGGCTCTGAGCCGTCGGCACAGAGCCCGACGCGGGGCTTAAACCCACGAACCGTGAGATCGTGACCTGAGCCGAAGTCGGATGCTTAACCGACGGAGCCACCCAGGCGCCCCAAAACAAAAGAGCTTTAAAAGACCCAAATTTACGCCATCTATAAGAAATCCACTTTAACTATAAGGCTATAGATGCTTTAAGTGTTAAGGGGTTTTTCCCCAAAGAGAGCAGAGCCGAGAGGGTTCACACCTGAGTCCTATAAACTCTCCAGGAACGGGTTGTCCTGCAGGAGCAAAGAACGAACGTCACTCCCCGAGGCCCGTGCCACTCCGGTGCCAAAACCAAGACACGACAAGCCGGGAAGAGCCGAGTCCACACTCACCGGTGCGGACGGACACAGCCACGCGACAGGACACAGCCGGCCCACGTGGGCCACGTGCTCCGGGGAGGACGCACCCCAAGCAAGCTGGACGACCCCAGAAACAGGAGGACGGCTTGCACACAGAACACCCACAGGTGTAACCAACCCACTGGTAAGTTAACCAGGAGGACGAGGGGCTGCGGGACGTGGGCGGGGGAGGCTGGCAGGACGGCACGCGTCACAGAGCCACGTCTCAGCCGCTCCCCAGGAACGACCAGGAGCGGGGGTACCCGGGACTTGCCTGGGGGTGAGC
This sequence comes from Panthera uncia, assembly GCF_023721935.1. NCBI lineage: Eukaryota > Metazoa > Chordata > Mammalia > Carnivora > Felidae > Panthera > Panthera uncia. Next base: position 22,535 of record NW_026057689.1, read on the forward strand.
GAGGCGGCTCCCTGTGGCTCCTGGGAGGGTGGGGTGAGGCAGCGGGGCTTGTGCTTTATGGGGCCACTTAGATTGCCTACAGCCCCCTCTGCACGTGTCCCCTCAGCCCCGGGCAGCCCCGGCCGCTCCCTGAGGGGCAGCAGCGTCGCAGAAGGCGGTGGCCACGCTCCCTGCGGCACTGGGACAGGGTCCTGCTGCGTGTCTGCTGTGACCCGACACCAGATGCACATAGCTACGCAATCAGGTCTGCACGTGTACGAGCGTGCAGGTGTGAGTGTGCACGTGTGAGGGGGTGTGCGTGTGTGTGCACGGTGCATGTGTGCACACGAAGCCCCCTGGGCCCGGGGCCCACCTGTCAAGCACAGCCCTGTCTCTGCCCGCCCCGCCCCCTCCTGGCCCACTGCCCCTCCCCCATCTGTTCCACAGCAGGGGGAGGGAGGGAGGGAGGGGCCGTGCCTGAGGCAGTTGAGCCGCACCCCTACCTCTGCCGCTGGAATCCGCGGCACACACACCTGCCCGTTGTGACAGCCAGCCGCGTCCGCGGGCCGTGTCCAGCGGGTGCCGGGGGCCAGGCTCCCCGACCACACCGAACGGGGGTTGTGCCTACCAGTCTCTCGCCAGAAGCCCCGAGAAGGTGGGCTGACTGCAGGGTCTCTGGCCGGGAGGCCGCTGGCTGTGACGCCCCGTCCTGCTCCCAGGGCGCGGCACGTCGACGCGGACCGAGCCCACCTCTAGTGGTTCTGCTGAGCCCGCCGGGTGCCAACAGACGGTCAGGACCCGTGCCACAGGTGGGGGGGGGGGGCCGGCCCACCGCAGAGACATGACCACCCCTGCCCCCATGCTGGAGCCAGGAACACAGCTCCCCAGGCCCCCGGGGCCACAGCATCGCCACCCAGCCCCGCGGCCTCTGCAGGCAGGCTCGCGATGAGGAAACGCTAAGGGCACGAGTCGTCATGACCCAGCCCCGCGGGTCACAGGGGTGGTGTTCTTGCCACAGGTGCGTCCCAGCTGCCGCCACGGCAGCGAACAGCACCACGGTCCGGCAGCGGGCGCCGGGTTCTGCTGCTCTGGGGTCCCAGATGGGCGGACCCCCGGCGGGACCCCCGGGCGGGCGCGGACTCTGCCATCCCTCCGGGGACCGTGCTTCCTGGGAAATGGCTGGGAACCAGCCCCCACAGCTCCAGGGGCTGCTTGCCGTGGAGGAGCGGTGGGTGAGCGCGTGTGCAGGAACGAGTCTTGATGGAGGTCTTGATGGAGACGGGGGCACGCTCGGGGAGGAGGTGCCCAGGGCCCAGCGGGCGGGAACTGGTCCAAGGGAGAAACCCGGGAGAGTCCCCGAGTGGGCTGTGCTCCAGTCCGTTCGCGCATTACCCGGGGTTTCAAGAGCCGTCAGCAGGGGACGGGCCCTCAGTCTCTCGTGTCCAGCGCAATGGGTTCCAACAGCAGGTCCGCTGCCAGAAAGGTGAACCCGTGCACACGCACGCCACGGAAGGAACCTGTCAGCACTGCCTGTCTGCAGCAAGCAGGAGTCCGGGGACCACGGCGGGCACACACAGCTCACCACGGGGGCCGGAGGGGCAGGCCCCGAGCACCCGCCGCTGGAGCGTGGGAGACCCTTCCCCTCTGCCCCGCGTGGGCGAGCCTGCGCCGTCACCCTGGCGGGGCCCTGGCAGCTGCCAGGGCTACGACCCCCAGCCAGCAGGGCCCAGCCCCTCTGAGACCCGCTGGCCCCGCTCCCCGCCTTGACAAGGCAGGCGGCCCCACAGCTGCGCAAACTGCCTGCCCACGGCGGGGCCGGCGCGACACAGGGGCTCAGCACCTCCCGAGGCCAGCACGCAGGTCTACGGCTATGGCAGCAGCAGCCGCCTCAAAAGAGACAGCGCGGTCCCGCCATCTCCCACCAACTGAGACCCCCGCCCTCGCCAGGCCGTGGCCCAGCCTCTCCCAGCCCCAAGCACTGAGCCCCTTCTGAGCAGGACCCAACGCCCTGGGACTCCAGGGGAGAAGCCAGAACTACAGGGGCCCCCTCGTGTGCGGCTAAGGCAGGGGATCCATGACCTGTGCATCCACTGGGCGGGGGGGGGGGGCACGCCGGGCTGCTGCCCACGAGGGTCCCCAGGCCCAGCCCCCCTCACCGTGCCAGGAGACCCGACTCCACTGGGAATCGGTGCGTTTCACGCCCTTCGTGTTTTAAACACCGGTTCCTTTCACTTAGAGTGTCCCAGTGTGAGATGATACACTTCAGTCAAAAGGGAAAGTGAGGGTACAAGAGCCTTGCCACACGTGTCCCACGTCCAGCACAGCCATCTGCCACATGCACGCGCTTCCGTGGAGTCCCGGTGTTGACCCCGCCCCCCACCCCAGCCCCAGACATCAGTATCTCCTGGTTCAGGTGAGGAGGCCCGGGCGGGGGGGGGGGGGGGGGCAGGTCAGTGAGGGCTCCCGGGCCCCCCCTCGGAAGCAGGAGAAGCAGGAGCCAGAGGGAGAGGGGCCACAGAAACTCCGAGTAGCTTAGCCAGAGGCAGCAGGGGCTGGCGGGCGGGAGGAGGTGGAGGTGAGGGCCCGGCACCCACCTGGGGTCCAGGAGACGAGGCTGGCTGGGTTGCACGGGGCGCTGCGGGCGGCCGCCGTGGGACTCCCTCTCCGAGCTGAGGGTCGGCAGGACTCCACACCCAGTGGAGGACACAGCAGGGCTTCTGGCCGCCAGTGAGGCAGCTGGGAGGGCAGCACCAGGGCAGAAGCCGGCCAGTGACCAGCCTCCCAACAGGCCTCTGTGCCCTCCACTCACCAGGTAAGTAACCAGATTCGAGGGCCAGCTCGACAGCGACGGTCACCGCAGGCTCAGGCCAGAGTCGCCTGCCTTCTGATGTCTGCAGAACTCGTGTGGTCTCAACGTCACCCCGGCTTCTCCTCACCGCCCAGTGGCAGGAAGCACCGGGATCCAGGGAGAGGCTGGGGACAGTGTGTCCCCGCACATCCCCCATGTGCCCCAATTCCCCCATGCACCCCCACATGCCCACAGCGCACCCCCCTGTGTCCCACGCACCCCCATGTCCCTGCACACCCCCACTCACCCCCACGTGCCCCCGCACATCCGCACACATCCCCCATGCCCCACGCACACTCCCGTGCCCCTGCCGCCAACCGCACACCCGGGCCCCTTAGGGAACCCAGAACTCCCGCAAAGGAGCACAGCAGGGGGAGGAAAGGAAGAAGGGCATGGGTCCCCAGAATAAAGGGGCGCTCCGAAGGGCTCCAGCTGCGGCCACGCCTCGCTACGAGGCCTCTGGCACCGACCCCGGGCACAGTTTCGGTTTTCTAGGATTACACAAAATTCTGGAGCGTTACATAAAAGTCCACAAGGAAAAATACGGTACAGAATAGGGGGAAAATATATAACTTTATTTTTAACATATTAAACTCCACCACAAAGTAAGGACATGAGATTCTCTTTGTTTCCATTTAATAAATACAAGTGAATAAAAATATTTTGCTTGCAAAGAGATCGCCTCTCTCCCTTCTCCAGATTTCATGGAAACCCCGTGGCCACAGCGCCTGCACACCAGCCGTGTCCACGGACCACATCCCCCCACGGACCAGTCCTTCCCTCTCCATGGAGAGGGCCGCGTCTCATTTCATACGCCCGCAAATACTATTCAGGTACAACCCCTCTCCCTTCCTGATCCCCTTCCAAATACAAGTTCTCGTACTGAGTTCCAAATCTGAAATGGTTCCCTTCTGAGAAAGAAAGAATCTGCTTTCCTTACAGAGCCAGCATGGATGGAGCCCCGTCCACCAGTCTCGTGAACACCAAGCAACCCTGTGTCAGGTGTCAGTGAGACAGATTCCCGCCCACTGGACAGCGACTGAGGAGAGAAGGATGAGAAGTAAAACCCACCGTATGTCCTGTAGACTGTCCCCCATTTCAAAAATAGAAATTCCTATTTAGATGTAACCTGTCTGACAGGCCAAATCCTTGATTCTGCAACAGATCTGTTATTGCTTAGAACGGAGCCCCTGGTGCCAGGGCAGGGACATCACACCCCACACTGAGTGCCCCGCCCCCGCCCCCGGCCCCGGTCAAGGTTGGGATAAGGCACGCCTCTGCGCTCACTAGGGGTGCACATTCCCTTCCAGTCCCAAGTGAAAAGAACTGTCTCAATAATGAACGTTCCTGCTGCGGCCACGACGTACAGAACGTCAGAACTTCCCCGTGTTTATGTGGAAAAGACAGACCCCTGTGCGTCCTGAAGACACTGACCAAAACGTCCAGTCTCGCGTGCTCCCGCCCTGTGATGCGCCAGTAAACCCGGCCATCGGTGTACCTCCCCGCTAAACGGGACCAGGAAGAAGCGGTCAGTCCTTACGACCAGCAGTAAACCTCTCTCGTACACACCCCGTTTTTCATTAATCCACATTTTTAAAAAGTATTTATTTCCTGAAAGCATTTCTAAGTGTGATAGTTTGTAATGCACGACAAACAAAAAGCTGTAACCAGATGACAAGGACAACACCCCCGAAGCACTAGAAAGCAGGGACGCAGACAGCCGTCCCCCTGGGGCACGCGGGGAGCAAGGCCAGAGCTGTCCCGCCCACCCTCTGCTGCTTCTTCAGAAGGACAACTGATTCTGGCTGCCCCCTGCCCGGCAGACGGAAGGGAAGCCACTACCGACGGGCGGGGCCCCGGCGGGGAGGGGCAGTGGCGAGGGCTCCGACCACCCACCCGAGTACGGGGAAAACTGCGCCCGGCGTCATCATCCTACATAAATCACCATTTCAGAAGAGAAGCCTGTTTGGAGCGGGAAAGGCAGGGGAAAACCAGACGCTGTGCTTCTGCAAGCTCGCCTTTTTGGGTGCCAGCACAGGGTGTCACTGTCACTGCGCGTGTCCGTGTGCGTGCCGGGGCCTCACAGCCCCAGCGACTTCTGCGCCAGCTGCCGGGCGACTCTGCAGAACTGCTCCCGGTCATCCCGCCACATCTTGGAAGCATCCACGTTGGCGCCACTCTCGTCGTTGGGCTCTGCAAGAGAAGGACAGGCGCTCCGTGTGAAAGGGCGCCAGAGAGCAAGGGCCCGGCGAGGTCTCCCGCTTCCCTCGAGAACACCCGCGATCCTTCTGGAACCGTGTCCCAGACACGAAGGACAGGTGCTGGTGTCTGTGAACCGCCAGGGAAGGAGATCAGCTCTCTGAAGGACGGGAGCCTCCTCACCCGGAGACAGGGAGGCCGGAGGCAGCATGAGGTCAGGGACACCGCGTGAAGACCCGCCCTCGTGACCCCTGCCTCCCGAGGGTCTCCAAGAGCCAGCCTGCGTGCTCAGTCCTGCTCTGGGAACACCGGGTCCCCACCGCGCCTCACGGTCGGTGCTCCGTGTGGCCCACTCCTCCCCACCGCCGCCCACCCGGCTCCCGCCGAAGGACCCTGCGAGGCCGACGTCCGGCCGAGGGGGACGCCTGAGCCCGGCAGGCGCTCCGGACAAATCAGGACGCACACGAAGAGGCAGCGGGGCCTGTGGGGCAGGGGACTGGAATGCCGTGAAGCGCTGCATCAGAAGAGGCAGAAAAGGCAGCCCAGAGGCCGGCGCGGCCGCCAGCACGACCCGGGTGGTTCCCCCGCGCCCCGGCATGGCTTCCCTCTGCGGGCACGCCGCCTCCGTTCCTCCACCCACAATGACTTTCTTCCTCCCTTTACTCAACAAGCCTTTCCCCACCGGGTCCCGTGCGTGAGGCCTCGTGCAGGGCACCGGGCGTGCGGAGAACACGGCGACACGGGCCCTCAGAGGGCACCGTCTAGTGGGCCTACAGACGCAAATGACCACGCGTGGTCTCAGACTCGGTGCTACCAGGTGGGCAGCGGGAGAGGAGGGGGCAGAGGACCGGCGGTCCCGCAGGCCCCAAGGAAGGCGTGCGCTCAGGGGACCCCTGGCCGGGCCCGCTCCCCGCCCCGCATCTGCGACGCGGAAACCCCAGGGCCCGCACGGCTCGCGGTGGATGGGGGGGCCTCGGTCTCCTGAAGCGGGCCGGAGGGCGCCGAGCGGGGCAGGCCGTGGCCACGCTGGCTGTGGGGACAGAGCTGGAGAAGAGGGAGGTCAGGACAGAGGACACGTGCTGTGAGAGAAGCGTGTGAGGAATACACCAAAACCTCCAAAGAAACGACGTCTGCGAGGGTGCAACTTACCGCGGACGGCCGGAGACGACGTCGCCTCTCGCCTGGTCGTTCACTCGGCGTGTGAACAGAGGCCGAAGCGCCTCCACCTTCAAACTGACGTCCGCGACTTCGCGGGGACCCAAGGGGCCCACCGAGGACCCGCCGGCCTCCTCCTCCGGGCCACCCACGGCACCGTCGGCCCTCCCCCGACTCGCCTCCGTTCCCCTTCTTCCCGGTTTTCCGCATCGTTCCTCCCTACGTTTCTTTGAGGACTCCTCTCCTCCCGCCTGCCCGCCCTCTGTACCTCATCCCCCTTGTCCTGCCCACCACCCACTGTCTTCCCCAGACGTGACCCCGCACCCTCGCTCCCACTCCTGGCCTTGGCTGAGCGGCTCCTGAGGGGGGACGGCCACTGGGGATGGACACTTACATCCCGGACTCTCCTCCCCTTCCTGCCCCCCCCCCCCCCCCCCCCCCCGCAGATTCCTGTCCCCAGAAACAGCATTCCTCTACCCAGGCACTCAGGTCAGAAACACAGGCGTCACCCTGCACGTCCGTGAGCCCGTTGTCTCCCAGACACACCCTGGCTCTTGGCCCTGCAGCTGCTCGAAGCCCTCGTCCTCTCGCCCGGGCCACGGGGACACCTGCCCAACGGGCACCCGGCTGCAGGGACGGTCGTTCTAAGGCACGGCTGCACGGTCTAACACCCGCACGGAGGCCTGGGCCCCAGTTGAGCACACACTTCCACAGGGCGCCCTGGCCCCTGCCCCCGCTGAGCTCGAGCCGTAAGCGGTCCCGGCAGGGCCCCCTCGAGGCTCAGCTGCCTCCCTTCCCCGGTCACCTCCCACCCAGTCCCGTCGCGGGAGCTGGCCCCACAGTCCCTGCATCTGAGGAGCCGTCGGTGACTGGCAACCACTGCTGGGCCTGCAAAGTCCCCTCAGAAAGCAGGCCTTCAAGTGGGGCCCAGGGTGCACCGAGCTGGACCCCCCAGGGCTCGGCGTCTGCGACACAGCAGGCCCCCCCAATAAACACCCACCGCGTGAGCGCGGTGCCCGCGGATCGGG